>NC_142928.1:111314901-111539901 GCF_046866305.1 Octopus bimaculoides | reverse complement strand
ATAATTATCAAGGTCCCCTCACCTGATGACCTGAAACTAAGACATGTGAAATCCTCCGCCTCAGCAGCTTCCTGGATACTCTACTGAAACCCTTCCTAAAACACATTAAGAGCTTTATAAGGGATGACCTGGACTTGCTAAACCACCTCCCAAAAACGGTCAATGAAAAAACACTACTAGTATCCTTCGACGTAGTCAACCTATATTCAAACATCCCCTCAAGTAAGAGGCAACCAAAATCAATGAAAAATATTTTAACCCAGATCAAATTACATTCAACAATAACCACTAAACCTACAGTAAAAAAATGCGGGAGACCCAACTGTGGGATTTGTATCAACGTAATAGAAGGATCAGAACATCGATTAGAACAAGGCCATAATTTCACAGTAAAAACTAATTTTACATGTGCATCGGAGAACTTGATCTACCTAATTACATGCTCTGGATGCAAACGGCAATATATTGGACACACTAAAACAGCCTACGTCAGAGGATGGCGGTACACAAATCCCAAATTAGGATCCCAGAAAACAGAAAAATACATCTCAGCCAACACATCGACGAATGTGCTTACAACAAATTTCCCAAAATCACTTCACCACGACGACTACCACCACCACTACTACTACTACTACTACTATTGTTATTATCATGACTGCTGCTAGTTATTCGACAGCTACAACCACTCCTAGAATTCCTGACCACTGTTTAATTTACTAAAACAGATCTACTAAAAGAACAGGTTGGAATTACCATGTTTTCAGTGCTCAAGGAAAGGACCACGTGCGCATGCAAGAAATAACAGTAAACTATGAATGTCATTCTTAATTTTAATTTCAATTTTATTTTATTAATAGCCCTTTTCTCTTCTCACATATTTTATATTCATTTTTGTTAAGGTTTTTCAAAAAAACCGAAACATGTAAATTAATTAAAACACCAAAAAAATATTTTTAAAAAGTGGCATTTTCATTTTTATTCATTTTCAATATATATATATATATATATATATATATATATATACATACCAGACAAAAAACAACGTGAGGACGTGATACAGATTGTCTTGTAAGACGCTCGGGAAAGGAAAGAGAGAGAGAGAGTCGGTTGGCCAAAAGTCATCCGACAGTAAATCAAAATTCCATAAAATACTTAATATTTTATTTATTCATTCCAATTATGAATGTTTAATAATTGGATGCTGTGCGTTAAAATCACCGTTTTTATTTTTTTTTAAGATTTGTTTATTTATTAGCAAAATCTCATATAAAAATATTTTTTGTTTTAATCTTGGAATTGGGTTTTGTTTTACTGTCGTGTAACTTTTGGCTAACTTTGTATATGTGTATTTGTATATATATATATATATATATATATATATATATGCGTGTGTCTGTGTGTGTGTGTATGTATATATATATAACATGTAACAATTATTCGGTAGTCATGATAAAACGCGGAGTTTCGGATGTCAGGGCGGAAACCCACGCGCCATCTCTTCAGTTATCTGGCAATCGAAAAAAATGGGAGCATTTTTTCGATGGCCAGATAACTGAAAAGATGGCGGCGTGGGTTTCCGCCCCGACATCTGAAACTCGGAGTTTTATCATGGCTACCGAATAATCGTCACATATTATTTAGAGATAAATTCCTCTATTTGCATAATATCGAGGTCTTTTTCTTTCTTTCGTTGTCTTACCTTTTCTATTAATTTATATATATAACGGCGGTGCATCAGCATGGCCGCAGCTCTCAGCTGAAACTATAGAATATATATATATATATATATATATATATATATATATATATATATATATATATATATACTGTGAGTGTGTATGTGTATCTTTACATCGATACATACATCCATTTATATACACACGTATGTATAGTATGTATAGTATGTATATACATACTATACACGGATGTATAGTATATATATATATTATATATACTATAGCATAATATAATGTGTGTGTGTGTGCGTGCGTGCGTGTGTGCGTGTGCGTGCGTGTGTGTGTGAGTGTATAAAACTGAGAATGTCTGTCCTGTCTGTGTGAATCCCTAAAACTTGAAAAGTATGCTACCTATTTCATTCAAATTTTACATATGCATCACTTAGCGTTCATGGAGTGTCACGGGCCATAAAAATGTTAAACGTCTTGCCTAATGCGTGCCCAGGGGCAGATAAACCGCATTCTAAAGAATTGTGACAGCGTTAAGGCCCGTAACTTGAAGAGTATCCAGCCGCTTTCCTCCAAATCTGCAACAAACATTAATCAGGCTCTTCGAATTGCTGTTAAATAAAAAAAAAATTCCGACGTCGACTATGGGCCCCAAAACATACAGATTAATCAGATTTGAATATACGGCACCGGGCTTTATCTTTATTTTAGCCCATTTTCCGACGATAAAATATTGACGCTACTTATGCATTATAAGTAGTGTATAATATTTCATGAAAACGTTTTGTCCAGTTTGGCAGAGGAAATGAAAATAACATTAAAATTTTTGTTAGCGCCCTGTTGATGCTTCATGTTACCATCTAGCGCACCACCAGGCCAAGTACGTGTGTAGATGTGTGTGTGTGTGTGTGTGTGTGTGTGTGTGTGTGTGTGTGTGTGCGTGCGTGCATGTGTGCGTGCATGTGTGCGTGCGCGTGTGTGTGTGTGCGGCTGGGTAAAGGCACAACAAACTCATTCATCCGTTCTCCAGAAGTGTCCTGTTGATGTTTCCAATCCCGCACAACGCAGTATGGTCCACCAACATGTCTGCTTTCTATGTCATCCATATAATTCAGACGAATTATATAATGCAAAATGTTCATACGAAAAACTGCTAACTGTTGTGACTCACAGCCATTCGAGTTGGGCCGCGTGACCACTTCTGGAATCTACGCTCACCACCTGCAATTTGTCCCCGCCCCCATATTCCATCCCCCGTTTAGTCGGACGAGTAAATACAGGGTGTTCCAGAATTAATTATGATTTGAGTGAAATCAGACGCATTTTTAAACTCACTTTATTTAATACCAAAGCTTTGTGTATTATATAATTGCCATTACTGTATTGATATATACAATAACACATACAACTCACTTATTATTGTCATATAATAAACAAACAAAAGTTCGTAAATGAAATTGATCTTTTTTCTACTTCAATTATTACATGTTTTTCTCTTATAAAATACACACATACAGGAGAAGTATATATATATATATATATATATATATATATATATATAATATAATATAACACTTTGAACGTGATCCCGAGAAAGAGTAAAAGTAATTACACGATCAACGACGGGTATTACTGCTAGCATGTATATATAATTCATTGTAGGATTCATTTGAATCGAGCTATATTAACATTCAGGACACCAGGAATGGGTCGAGTTCAGCACTTACGTATATCTACCACACACAAGTATACATATACATGCAAATATATACCCACACACACATGCATATTGGTTTACGATCCAATGCAAGTTCCAGATCCAACATAGGGAAGGTTCCAGGTATGGTGCTTAGATAAAATAAGAACACAAATGGATTAAAGGTTCACTACAGCTGTTTCAGACGCATTTTTATTGCTGAATAGTTCAATTACATCATGAAAAATCCGTTTACATCAGATAAAACACTTACTGTAAACAAAATAAGAGTACGCGGCATTCCATTAAATAAGTTAAAAAACATATGATAAATGCCCAGACAAACGGAAAACAGACACAGAATGTCACCAAAACCTCATCAGTTATCGGCCAAAGGGTCAAGCGCAATTTCCCGCCTTCAACTATAATACTGAACCCTCTGGTGGCGCCGTTAGCAAGAAGCTGCCAGGAGAGAGAGAGAGAGAGAGAGAGAGAGAGAGAGAGAGAGAGAGAGAGAGAGAGACAGACAGACAGACAGACAGACGGATAAACAATGACTGAAGAAGAGGAAGAGACGGACGAGAAAAGTCGTTGAAGTTAAACAAGTGTCGGAATAATTATTTTTCTGTAACTATATCTTTTACCGATTCCAATCCCTACTCTCTGTTTTTAAATTCTAGACAATAGCCACAACTCTGAAATTTTTTAATTAGACTTAAGTAGTGAATGTTTTAGAAAAGAATTGCCCCCACTTTGTATGAATTAAAATACGTTCTAGCCTGGAATATATGTGAACATACAACGCTTTTAGGTTTTCGAAAATTTCTTAATTTATAAACATTTTAATGAACCAATTTCACTTGTCTATCTATATATATATAAAATTGAGAATGTATGTCTGTGTGTGTGTGTGTCTGTGTCTGTGTGAATCCCTAAAACTCCAGAACTACACAACCAATTTCATTCAAATTTTACACATGCCTTATTTAGGGTCCCGGTTGTGTTTTAGTCAAAAAAATTTTAACTTCTTGCATACTTCCAGCCCACAGCAACATCATATCTCCTCCACTATTTAAGTATTACGTGTCAAAAGTGAAACAAAAACACTCATGTCATTCGAACCGGAATCTCAAAAACATTGTTATTAAATTTATGCATTTCTAATCAATTTGGAGATATTTGCTATCGAGTTGCAGATTTTTAACAATGCATTTGGTGATTATTTGCTTTATTTCTCGGGCAAAATTTACAACTTAGAATAAAAGAATAAAATTATTATTTCATTCAAAAATTGATGAGCCTTGTTTTTAGTGATGACTTGAAAAGTTAAATATTTTTTCTAACTGTATTTGCTCGAAAAAACATACTTTTCTTTATATTAAGCAATTCATTATAATTTCTTTTACGATGTGCCTAAATAAAAACCATCGTTATAGATCAGTATTTCTCAACCTTTTTCGCGATTTGGCTTCCCTTGGACATTGAAAAAATTTATTTCGGCTCCCCTGTGTTGATGAAAAATTTAATGCAGCTTCCCATGTATCTGAGATAGACCGGCCGGCCCATGACAAATCTGACAAAAGGGGGGACCCGCAGAACTACCAGCTCACGAACTACATCTGAAAGTTGGCGCGCCAATCATGCTGCTAAGGAATTTAGATGCTCCAATAATGTGCAATGGTACGTGGATGATTATCAAAAAATTGTGCTCCCGTGTTCTGTAGGCAACAATCTTGAATGAACCGGCCGCTGGCTAAGACATACTTATAACTCCCATGTCCCTTACCCACTCCGATACTACCTACAAGTTTAAACAGATGCAATTTCCCATCAAACTCTGCTTTCCCATGACAATCAACAAGGCTCAGGGACAATCAGTGCAAGCGGTTGGTTTGAATCTGACAGAGCAATTATTCTCACACGCACAACTGTACGTTGGCTGTCCCCATGGTCTTTCTATTTGTGCACCCGAGGGAAGGACGAAGAATGTTGTCTACCAAGAGGCACTCCAATGATAACAACGGCAACTTCAACTGCTCCAATTTCAACTCCGCAATATTTTCATCATCCTGCCAGCCCACGTAAGTCCAATCTTGCTTTTCTCTCCTTACTAACTCACCATGGCATTCTTTTTTTTTCTACCAAGATCCGTCACTCAAACACCACTTCGTATCCACTTCGTATCCACTTCGTATCCACTTCGTATCCACTTCGTATCCACTTCGTATCCACTTCTTCCTCTTTTTTATGTCTTCGTTTCTCTCTTCGCGTCGTTCTCTGACCGGGTGAAACCGGGCTTAGCTGCTAGTATTCATGTAAAAGTCATAAACATATCTCATGTTTATACAAAGTCACCCGATGTAACAGATCTAACACCCAACACAGTTACAAATATTTAAATCAATCTACCTCATAAGCGTGGCTTTAATATAGTTTTGCAGTTGGCACTGAAGAGAGTATAGTGAATCTTGAAGCAGTGCCATGCAGTGTATCCCGCTTTTCCCGTCTACGTTGAAGTTGAATAAACATTATAGACATTTATGACTGTCGTACATAGCTAGTAAATTTATGTAATCGATGAATGCAGCGATGGTTAAAACCTATGGGCATACCACATATTAACTATTAGTATGTATATATTGAATGTTTATGCATGCATATACTAATGTATGTATATGTATGCATATGCTAATGCATGCATGTATTGTATATATATATTTTCTCCTCATCTCTTACATGTAACCATCTTCCTATTATCGCTTTTTAAATTTGGCACCCTACTTCTCAATTTGCGGTTGTCGTTATTAATTTTCTAGTCACACTCCCTCGTTTTCCAAAATTGCTTTTATTTTCGTTTATATTTTTCTATTTTTTATTACTGTCCAATATGTCTTGCCTTGTATGCCTCCTTTTAGCGTCGGGGAAAATGCTTTGCAATATTTCGTCCAACTAAGGCGGCGAGCTGGCAGAATGCCGGGAAAATACTTAGCGGCATTTGGTCCGTCTTTATGTTCTGAGTTCCCATTCCACCGAGGTTGACTTTTCGTTTCATCCTCTCGGAGTCCATAAAATAAGTACCAGTTGAGCACTGGGATCGATCACGACACCATTTGAACAGATAAAAAGCAAAGTCGACCCCAACACTATTTGCACTGAGAATGTAAAGTCGGATGAAATGCCGACTTTACATTCTCAATTTAAAAGGTGTCGGGGTCGACTTACCTTTTTATCTTTTGATGTCGATTAAATAAGTACCAGTTGAGTACTGGGTCGATGTAATCGACTTATCTCCACTCCCAAAATTTGCAACCAATATTTCTTCCAACTCTTTACGTTCTGAGTTCACTTCACACCTGGGTCAACTTTACTTTCAATCTTTCAGGATCGATAAAATCCCAGTCAAATATGGGGAGAGATAGTATCGACTTGTCTCCTCCCCTCAAAATTGATAGCCATGTGACCAAATGAGAAAAAATTATTTTCTTTTCCACCACCCTTATTCTTTATTATTCTCTTCTCTCTCCTTGCTACCCCCTCTCCCCCTCTCTCTTTATATATATATATATGTATGTATATATATATATATATATATATATATATATATATATATATATATATATATATATATATATATATATATATATATATATATATATATATATATATATAATATAAATAATATATATATGCATATATACATACGTATATGTACATAGCTACATCTATAGGTATATATAGAAGCATACGTGGGCACATGACGTCATGAAACGTGTACAATAAAAATATACGAAGCACGAGGGCATGGAACATGAACTATTCTTTCGAACAACAAAAGACACAAATGGCAAACAAAGCAAACAACATAAAGAACGACCCTTCATTAGTTGTTGGCTGTTTTTCTAGTCTCGTATTTCGAGCATTTAACAACAATATACACTTTCGATAAAACAGTTGCTCCCTCAAAACAAATTAAATAAATTTGGGGGTTTTGCGGAGGGTCAAAATAGGTAACACAAACAGGTCAGTGAAAACAAACAGGAAGGGCTGCTAAACCTAAACGAGGTTGTTGTGGCGAACGCGTAAATCAAACGTGGACAGGAGACAAACAAGAATACGTCTTCGTTGTTCCAGCTTCAACGGAGAGAAAGAAAGAAACAGAAGTAAGAAGTTGGCTGATGGTCACGTGAAAACCACGTGAGCAAGCGAGGAGGAGTGAAGTAGAGAGAGTGACAGAGTAATAGGAAAGAACAGTGAGAGAAGAGGAGGTAAAAGGATAGGAGAGAGAAAGAGAGAAAAACGAAAGATTAAAAAGATCGTACAGAGTGCACATCACAATTATTGAGATAAAACTTACTTGGAAGAGGATGCGTGGCGTTCAATCATGTAATAATATATATATATATATATATATATATATATATATATATATATATATATATACTAGCAGTATAACCCGACCTTGTCCGGGTGTGACTTATTACGCCTTCTACGATAAGTCTTGCTAGGTGAAAATCAACTAAAAAAGAAAGCCTTACAACGGAAAAACCCTTATGATGTAAATATGTTCATAATTCAAAAGACGATGGAATTAATAGGGAAAGTCTGAAGGCGTAACATTATTAAGCGTACGTAAATTTCATCCGTCTAATTGGCTGTAGAAATGCTTGTGCAAAACAACTGTTTGCGCTGCTCTGATTATATATATAGCAGGGTAATCCCTTTTAGTAGGAGGTAGGATGGCAATTTCTGATGAAGCAATTGCTGGCGATCTGTTGCTACACAGTTTTGCCAGAATTCTATCAGATTAGGCAGAAGATGTTGATGCACCATTTTGCATTATGTTCAAAGTAGCTTCTGGAATGTGGTGAATTGGTGCAGTCTGTTGCTGTCATTTTAAACTGGTTGCTTTCTTTCCCCAGCAAACTCTCTTCTTTGGAGGCATAATCTACGTATATATTAAACAGAACAACAAAAGTTATAATAGATGGCAGGGTCGGTACTTTTCACATATCTGTAATTTTTCAGATTAACACCCGCACGATTACCCAACCCTAACCCTAAAACCCTAAACCTAACCGTAACACTAACCCTAATCCTAACCCTAAACCCTAACCCTAAAACCCGAACCCTAACACCCTAGTGAAAATCGTGGTATATTTACCAAACATTGACGAACATGAGTTATATTGTTGTCAATGATTGTGTGTACAGGTAGAAGGTAAGAAATATAAAAGTTGTTAGAAACAACAGTCAAATCTCCCTTAAATCACACAAAGTAAACGAAATTTAAAAATGTTCCCATCAATGGAATTTTTTCGATGTGAACTTTCCAGTGCAGTAATTACACGCTCAACATATAATATAGAGAGTAAGAGTAAAAGAGGGGGAAAGAGAGATAGATAGATAGAGAGAGAGAGAGAGAGAGAGAGAGAGAGAGAGAGAGAGAGAGAGAGAGAGACATAAACCCTAACACTAACACCCTAGTGAAAATCGTGGTATATTTACCAAACATTGACGAACATGAGTTATATTGTAGTGAATGTTTTGTGAGAGAGAAGAGGAAGAGAGAGGGGGGGGGAGAGAAAGGAATAGAGATGGTAGCAATGAATAGAGAGAAAGAGAGAACGGAAGACAGTTATAAAATAGCAATGCGTGCACGTGTTTATATAAGAAACACAGAAACTAAATCTTATATCTATAATGTTGAATTGTGTACGTGTTTATGTGTATGTTGTTGTCGCAGATCACGTATGTGTGGTCGTGTGTGTTTTTACGTTTCTATGTTATGAAAAATATGTTAGAGGTAGAGGAAAGGTATTATATTAGAGAGAGGAAGAAGAAGTAAGAGTGTAAAATGTAACCAAGTTAATCTATAACTTTGTATGTATCACTTTCTCTCTCTCTCCCTCTCCCTCTTTTACTCTTACCCCCTATAACAACGCCGGTACAGGGAGAAGGGAAGGAATATAAATGTTGCTAGAAATGACAGCTAAATCTCCCTTAAATCACACAAAGTAAACGGAATTTTAAAAATCTAATTACTGCACTGGAAAGTTCACATCGAGAAAATTCCATTGATGTAAACATTTTAAAGAAAAAGTGGAAAATGTGAATTTCTATAAACTTTCAAAAAGGCTTCACACAAACACACAATTTCAGATTTATATATTAAGATATATATATTGATAGAAAAGACAACAGAAGAAAGAAAGAGACTTTCGATATTATGTAAATAAAGGAATTTATCTGTAAAAATATGTGACAATTATTCGGTAGTCATGATAGAACTCCGAGTTTCGGATGCCGGGGCGGGAACCCACGCCGCCATCTCTTCAGTTATAACAATTTTCAATGGCCAGATAACTGAAGGTATGGCGGCGTGTGGGTTTCCGCTCCAGCATCCGAAACTCGGAGTTTTATCATGGCTACCGAATAATTGTCACATATTTTCACACACACACACACACACACACACACACACACACACACACACACACGCACGCACGCACGCACGCACACACACACACACACACACACACACACACACACACACATATATATATATGCATATATGCATACGTATATGTATATAGCTACATCTATACGTATATATATAAGCATACGTGGACACAGGACGTCATGAAACGTGTACAACAAAAAAAAATACAAAGCACGAGTACATGGAACATGAACTATTCTTTCGAACAACGAAAGATATAAATATATATATATATATATATATATATATATATATATATATATATATAGAATGTATGTTGGTGCAAACAGGAAAACAGAACTCAAAATATGAGTATGTACGTTTTTATTAATATCTAGCAGAAGCTACCATCAGAAAGCATCTTTTTCTCCGACGAAACGTTACACTTTTCCTCTTCTTCACTTCAGACCTATTTTCCCCCATCTTGAATTGTTCGTACTCAGCACCACACAGAATAGCACAATTTTCCTCTATAATTAATCTATACCTTATCATTCATACCGGCTGACATAAAATACTCGTTCTGAAAGAGATATGTTTTAAAATCGAAAATATATTGAGTTTCAAGGAGGCAACAGGAAGCAAACGGAATTTTACTAAACCCCACTTCAATAGAGAAAAACCAAAGTGTCTTTTAAGAATCTTCATATATTATAGTATAACACATTCAGACATTATCTTCATTCATTTATTGGACTTGCAAAATAGAGTGTTTCAAAGGAATTGGACTCTTTTAGCTTAAATTATAGGAACTCATGCATGTATTTTGATATCATAAGACGAAGATGAATAAAATTTAATCAAAAATTCATAACTGCCTGCGCAAACATAAATGAAATTTCCATTTAATCATATTTTAGAAATAGAAAATATGCTAAATATATAATTGATGAGAGTAAAACATTAAAAAATAAAATTAATTATTCTTATTTTGGTGGTGGCTGGTGTTTTGATGAGAGATAACTGTATTTAAACTAACCTACAGATAATATTATTATTGAATGTCATCAATGTCATTAGTTCCAGTGCTAATATAATTATAGCACTGAATGTAAACATTGGCAATCATAAAAAAAGTAAGGCTAAACAACAATTGCAAAATATTGTATGAAAGTAAATCACCACGGAATACAGGCTATTCTTAATAAACATATTTTTCAAATGGTAAACTCAACAGTGAATATAAATTATCAGAAAATTAGTAAGACACGTGACTATAATAAGATGGATAGACGAGATAGTTGATTCTTTGCCTACTAAATTTGATTTCATTTCTTCACAAGTGACAGTGCTGAAAGCATAGTCGAATATTTTGTTGTACCGAAATTTGTGCTCAAGTTCAAGTATCACTTGAGTTTCCTTATGTTTTCAAAGACAAGGGTGTGCTGAAAAGCTAATAAGATGACTGTGAAGGAGTGATGCTAGAGCTGTACAATCTTGCATACATAAACTTCAACACTTCTTATAAATAACTATATTGTTTCTTTCCAGGTAAACTCACATCTAATCGTTCAAAGAATACTTCAAAACTAACTAGTAACGACTCTTGAAAATGGAATAATTTACCATTGTAGTGCTATCAAGTATCTGCAGAAACAGGGTTTAGCCTACAAGGATATTCATGCTGGCATGGTTGCCACATTAGGGGATGCCGTTCCACCTTTATCAACAGTGCATAAGTGGGTAGCTGAATTTAAGAGGGGAAGGGAGAGTCTTGAAGATGATCCATAGTCTGGATGTTCTGCAACTGACACCACCGAGGAAAACATTGATCGTATTCACAATTAGTATATTCCGTCAAAGAGTTGAGAATATTCTGCACAATGAACTTGGCATGACGAAGATTTCTGCTCAGCGGGTTCCACGTCTTCTGACACCTGATCAAAAGTACACCATGCTAGTCACATCAGGGTAAAATCTGACATTGTTTCAGGTAGATCCACTTGGTTTCCTTAAATGTTTCCTAATCCAGGACGAGTGTTGGCTTCATCTCTTTGAGCCAGAGACAAAGAGAAAATCAATGCAGCAGAAACTCCCCTCCTCACCTCTCCAAAGAAAGCCAATGTTTAATCTACAAGAAAGGTGATAGCTTCAGTTTTTGGGATGCAAAAGGCATTGTGTTTACTGGACTATCTTCAAAAGGGTCACACCATGTGTCAAGTTGTTGAGGCAGTTACGAAAGGCAACCAAGACCAAATGCACAGGGAAAACTCATGAATGTGGTCTTGTTTCACCAAGACGATGCTCCAGCACACAAGTCCTTGGTTATAATGATTGCTGTGCATGACTATGACTTTGAACTGGTTGACCACACTTCCTATTCTCCTGATTTGGCCCCATCTGACTATCATCTGTTCCCCAACATGATAAAATACTTGACTGGAAACCAGTATCGCAGTGATGATGACATCATATCTGCTGTTGACGACTTGTTTGACTAAGCGGATGAAAGCTTGTTCACCAATGGGATCTAAGCACTGCAACACCAATAAAAGTGTGTGTACCGCAAGGAGGATTGTGTTGAAAAATAAACCTCATTTGGTTACATTCCATGTGAGTATCTTGGTCAGCCTATGAACTTTTCAGACGACTCTCGTATGACGTCGTTAAAAGTAAATGCTATCTTGAATTACCGTTAGTGGATAGGATATACTGTGAGTTTACTAGTTGAAAAGTTCAGAGTTCTTATTAAGTCACAAAGTCACTGATTCCAACCCTAGGGACTTGGCGTGGCTTATTGTTTATTTTAAATACTTGACATGATAACTTTCAAATCATTCTTTGATATTTAACAAAATTGTGCTATAATTAACCTTCTACTATCACGCATTTGTAACAAATTATGTTTCTGGTTTTCGCACTATTCTCCTCTAAATTCAGTTATAGGTCTTATTCTTTTATTCTTTTACCGGTTTCAGTCATTTGACTGCGGCCATGATGGATCACCGCCTTTAGTCGAACAAATCGATTCCAGGACTTATGTATTGTAAGCCTTATTCGATCGGTCTCTTTTGCCGAACCGCTAATTTACATACCAGCATCGGTTGTCAAGCTATGTGGGGTGGGGGACAAACACAGACACAAATGTATACATCTATATATATATATATATATATATATATATATATATATATATATATATATATATATATATATACGACGGGCTTCTTTCAGTTTCCGTCTACCAAATCCACTCACAAGGCTTTGATCAGCCCGAGGCTATAATAGAAGACACTTGCCACGCAGTGAGACTGAAACTGGAACCATGTAATTGGGAAGCAAGTTTCTTACCACACAGGTGATTCTTATATATTATTTTCGTATGTACCAGCGATAGCGTTGCACAAAATCGAGTTGCAGCCGTGCTATCTGCATAATTTACTGAAACATTTGAAGGTATCTACCTAGAATGGTCGATGTCCAATGGCTACTAAAGTCAGTAGAGTAATCAAAGAACAATTCTTAGGGTTGATGAGATGCAAGGCATCGTTGGCCTTAGACAATTTGTCTTCATCTCACTGCAGTTTTTAAAATCATTGAGCTTTAGCTCAAACATTTTTCATGCTGGACAAGTTGAATTCTATTCATCTGCTGTGGCCGATTCACCTTGTATACCTATCTTACAAATTTGTTGCTTCGAGCTGCTGTAAGATATATTCTTTGTGTTTAGTATGGTAGGTACAGCGCTAATTTAAGAAATACATTTAGTAAATCTGAATATTGCAACCTAAAATAAATGCTAGTAATGTATAGCAATATAAATATAGTTTTAGTTTAGGACCGGGCAGATTGTTTTGTTCTTGATCAAAGCACTTCATTTTACGTTATCTCAGTTCGCAGTTCGCTCGGCTAAAAATAGACTCCAGCAAAAAAAGGGGCTTCTTAATTTACATGAAACTGATTTATTGGTTCGTTGATTTTCCAGCAAATTAAATTTTATTGCTATTTTGCTTTAAAAAGCGAATAAGCGCAATGAGAAACCTTCTATATTTTGGCTTCATGCAGTTCGTTCTATTCATCATTCAAGGTGTTATACACTAAGTATCTTTGTCAGTTCATATGACTAATTATATATAGTGATGTTAAGATCGCGAAATTCTTTGTGTTACATGTTCGATTGCAAATGAGTCAGTTCATTTGACTACCTCCACATAGCATTCTCTCGGATCGAAACCGTTGATAACTTCAGTCACAATTTCTTCTCATATGAGTGTTATTGCTGAAATTAATCTATATACAAATATTATGAGACTGGATTGCAAGCAATTCTTTTTACTATTTAGAATTGCATTGTAAATTTTGGCTGGTGATAATTTAAACTGTATAACTTCTTGTGATTTGACAATTCTTAAATGTGAATGTTAACCGCGACGGCTTCGCCAGTGTCAGATGGCCTGTAAAAACCACAAGCAAACCCCTTCTTCCAGACTAGTAAAAAGTAAGATGCATCAAGTAATGGGAGGTAATTTTAGTACTATAATTACTAGGAATACACAAAACAAAATGAGACACTTGTATCCTAAAATGAGTAGGATTTAATGCATTTTATTTCGAATGCTAGATGCAGAAAAATAACTGCAACATACAACTCAATAGAGAATCAATATATTGATACAATCTTATTTGTTAAACATGTGAGTATATCGATTTTACTCATGTTGTAGTGAATATAAAATTTGAAAACAGAAAAGCTTCCGTTCAATCCGCCCAGAGGAATAAGATTCTTTGAAAGTGTAATAACTGAGTTATAAGAATCAGTTACAGGTAGATGGCGTAAACGCAGCTAAAAGTGGGGGAAAATCTGCTATTACTTTAAACATCAACTGCATTACAGTATATTTTATTTGATATTAGGAAAGTGGTAGCTGTTACGATATGTTCAGAAGGCAGCAACCCTGTCATACTTTATAAAACAAACGTACAAAAAATATAACACTAATTTAACATATCGTTCAAATTTTAGATAAATTCAAAATAAATTCTGTAGTTGTAAAACATCAAATTAAAATTCAGACGTTTAGCGTGTAATAGGTATATAGACGTACATACAGTGATACAAAATTATTTGTCTAGCAAAATTTGAAAGAAATACAGCTGATAATTATTTCTGCTTACATTTTTGTCTCAAAACAACTATTATTAGACTGAATCTCGTCTGCTGACGATATAAATATATGTACTTTTATGTACGGAAAACCGGAATACCTGTATCTAGATTGCAAATTATAGATATAATTACTTCTTAGTGCATATCGTTATGTTAGAAAATGCTTAAAAGGCAATATTGTCGTGCTGTTTACACCACATAAAAAAAAAGACCAATGAAGAGGCACAAAACAACAGCCAGTCAGTAAAACGCAAACAATTAAACATACACAACGATGAGATCACATACGCTCGAGCATATATAAATGCATACGTACTACGTATGTACGTATATACATATACAACCAAACCGAGATTTAACAGTTCTTGTCTAAAGAACACAGACGCTAAACTCGAGTAACAAATTTAATACATTCAATTTCAGTAAACTAGAAGATATATATGTGTGTGTATATATGTTTGCATGAGTATGTTTGTGCACGTGCTTTTGTGAGTGTGTATATTTCCATCTATATAAATATATATATAAATATATATAAATACATAAATATATATACATATATATATATATATATATATATATATATATATATATATATATATATACACATACACACACTTACATACACACGCGCACATATGTATATATATATATATATATATATATATATATATGTATATGTGTGCGTGTGTATGTAAGTCTCTGTGTGTGTGTGTGTGTATGTATATATATATATATATATATATATATATATATATATATATATGTATATATGTATGTATGTATGCATGTATGTATGTATGTATAAGCAGTAAATTAAATAGAGATACAATTATGAGTAGAATATAATCTAATATATAGTATTATATATAATACTTAAGGATTGAGTATTGGTCCTTGATAACTAAATTTAATAACTAACTAAATTTAATAACCACAATAATAATTATTATAGTTTATAACTTGTATTCTTATTACAACAATATCATTTTATTACTTATGAAAGAATTAATAAAATTTGGATATATTCTATATATATAGTCATTTAATTAAAAAATAATAATATTAATTATATTCAATGAGAACCAATACTCAATCCTTGTTTTTGTTTATATTACTTAACTTTTATTTACTGAGTTCTCCCTTCCATGATATACGAATAATAATCCTTATCTAAGTAAATTCAAATCTCGTTACTTCTGGAAAAAATAATGATATTTTGATAACCATTATTATAGCCTAACTTTATATCTATGGGGTATTTTAGGTTAAAGTGTTTGTAGCTCTAAATTTATCTTCATATTTATTACGGAATATATTAAGTAAGAAATTTTTTGTTAGGTTTCTATTCATATTTATTACGGAATTTTCCCTTCGATAAGCAATAAATAAAGAACATTTTTTATTAGTTACTTTAAACAATCTTTTTTATATCAATAGCTTTCAATAAATCGAAGAGTGATATATCAAAAATATAATTATCGTTTATATTATAGTGAAAGTCGATTAAGTGACATCCTATAATTTAATAAGCATGAGAGAAAGAAGGGTCACCATTTTGTACGTAATGACACGAAAATAAGAAATTGCGAGACGTTTGTAATAAGTCAGAACATGTTTATTACCGGAGGTAATGCGTTAACATATAGGGTTAATTGAAGGAAAACTTGTAACATCGCATGAACATTTACTTTTGCAACCACATGTCTCCATGTAAATAAGGCGAACGTACGCGCGTGTGGGTGTGTATGCGAGTGACCTGACTCAATGCTTGTCTAAGAATCGACAGACACGAGTGGCGAGAATTTAGAAATGCGTTCCTTTATATAGGAGATGAACCGGAAGTCCCTGACTTCAACATCAACCGGAAGCTTCTAGAATGTTCGAGAACTCTCTAGAGGGTCGAGGGAGAATACTCTCGTTAAATCCCTTTTTCGTGTTGCTTTCCTGCTTGTCTGCCAGGATTCATTACATAACTCCTTCCTCAGACGAGACGAGATGGCGGAAGTGTCTCACAACAAGATAAACTGCTAAGAGCTCTCTGTCAAAAGTACTGTAACGCTGTTCTGCTGGCTTGAGTTGACATGAGAAAAAAGCAAGTAGTTGAGATTTCTGGTTGATGATGTGTTCTAGAACGGTGCTGACAGTGATCGTGGGCGCATCTACGGTTAGGGATAGTTTCGCGTTTGCAATAGGATGAGCGAGAAAGAAAACTAGCTAATTCAGACTTTACGGAGTCGAAAGCTTGCAAGACGTCAACCGAAAGGAAAATAGATACGTCTTTCTTTGTAGATTTCAAAAGTTGTGTCAGGGGGAACAACTTGTCCGCGCAGTTCGGGATGGAAGCTTTGTAAAAATTTATTAACCCCAAAAAGTGACGTATTTGTCTCAATGAAGTAGGGGGAGAGATTTTCTGAATAGCATCTACTTTAGATGGGAGGGGTCGAATTCCCTCTGCGTCTATAAGATGTCCAACGAATTCCAATGAAATTGTACCGAATACACATTTAGCTGGATTGATCGTTACATGATACACTCGCAGACGTTGAAACAACTGAGATAGATGATGATGATGTTCAACTATGTTGCTGGCTACTATGAGGTCATCTACATGAGCAAAAACAAAATTCAATCCGCGTACGACTTCGTCGATGAAACGCTGGAATGTACTGGCAGCATTTCTCAGACCAAAAGGCATAGATAGGAATTCGAATGAACCAAACGGAGTGGTTACGGCAGTTTTAGGTATATCTTCCGGGATTTGGATTTGGTGGTACGCAGTACCAGATCCACCTTGAAAAATATAATGCAGCCATGTAGAACATAAGAAAAACATTTTAAGTTGGGTAGGATATAACGATCGGGCGTAGTGATAGCATTAAGTCTCCTGTAATCACCAACGAGTCTAAAATCCACTTCACTCTTCCGAGCTAAGTGTAGCGGAGATGCCCAAGGGCTAGTAGAAGGAGTATAAGACCAAGCTGAAACATTTGCTTGAATTCAGCGCGGGCTTTCTTGAGTCTGTCTGGCGCTAGTCTGCGGGGACAAGAGAAAATGGCTGGACTAGTTGTTGTAATAAAATGTTGAGTCGAGTGGACTGTCTGGGTAGGCTTAAATGAGAGATCCGTTAACTCGGGAAACGAGGCAAGAAGACTATGGAACTGGTTACTGGCAACAGCTACTTAAAATGATGGGCTGAGGATAGCAGCGGTAGATTCACATGCAGGCGTAGATAAAGATATGGTAGTGTCCACATGTCTCTGTTTCCTGACATCTACCAGGAGTGAATAGTGGTGTAAGAAGTTCGCCCTGAGGATAGGATGGGGCAGGTCAGCGATGACAAAAATCCATTTAAAATCTCGACGCAAGGCGAGGTCTAGAGTTAACGATATCTGACCGTAGGTTTTGATGGGAGACTGGTTCACCGGGGTCACCATTTTATAGTGAATGTAGATTAAGTGAAATCCTATAATTTAATAAGCATGAGAGAAAGAAGGGTCACCATCTTATACGTAATGACAAGAAAATAAGAAATTGCGAGGCGTTTGTAATAAGTCATAACATATTTATTACCGGAGGTAATGCATTAACATATAAGGTTAATTGAAGGGAAACTTGTAACATAACATGAACATATTCACATTATTTAGATTATTTACATTTGACGGATATTTGTTCTCGTCTTGTTTGTTGTTAACAACAAACAAGATGAGGACAAATATCCGGCAAATGTAAATAATGTAAATATTGTACATAATTCCTCATCTCTTAAATATAGAACTGTATTATGAACATATTTTTTGCAACCATATGTCTCCATGTAAATGAGACGAACGTACGTGCGTGCGAGTGTGTATGCGAGTGACCTGAGTCAGTGCTTTCTAAGAATCGACAGCACGCGGGGCGCGAATTTAGAAATGTGTTCCTTTATATAAGGGATAAACCGGAAGTCCCTGACTTCCACGTCAACCGGAAGCGTCTAGAATGTTCGAGAACTTTCTAGAAGGTCGAGGGACATTACTCTCGTTAAATCCCTTTTTCGTGTTGCTTTCCTGTTGGACCGCCGGGTTCACTACAATATTTTTTACACGCTTTATTACAGTTTCTAGATTAAGTAAGACCCTGATACATAATTATATACATATATATTATTGCTATATGTTATTATAATAGCGAAAGACTGTCTTCGACATAAATGAGTTCAGTTTAATATTATTTGAGATATATATAGAAATATATTTCGATAGTTGTAGATTCTACTTAATTATTTTGTCCGTTAGAATTTTGTTGTTTTTAATCGTAATTGATATGTAGCTGAATGGTTAACGCTCACGCTCATAATACATAGGCATTTGAATACTTTTTTTTACAATCCAGCCGTCCTTTCAGACAGATTTTCGTCTATCTCCAAACCATTGAGACTTATATAAGGTAATTGAATTGTTTATACATCTAAAATGTATATAGATTGAAAAAGATTGTTGGCTTTTTGTGTTTTTTAATAATTGTTTATGTTATCTTATATTTTATTCATGGTATATTATGTTATATTATAATATAAATAAATTATTGGATTGTCAATTGTATCTCTCTATTTAATTTATTGCTTGTAATTTGAATTATATTCATATTTATGTGGTATTCAACTGACGTACCATTGAATTAGATGTTTAACACGCCCGTTGGAAGGAATTCTTTTCCATAGTTTGTTACTTTATATATATATATATATCTGTGTGTGTGTGTGTGTGAGTGTGTGCGCGCGCGCGTGTATAACTAAGTAAAGTTGTAAGATACCGCATGAGTGGAAATATATATGAAAGAAGGTCTGAAAATGCAATTTTAAAGATGTTTATTCACTTGACCAGTTTAACTTTTTTTAGAAAAAGATTGTCAAAAGTACAATGTAAAGCTTTGTATAAGCTTTGTTGTGTTAGGTACTGGTTGTCACAAAAGTATTAAAATACATATATACATTCTTTGATGTGGAGGCGCAGTACTAGACGAAAGATGGAAGGGATACTGGGAGCTGGCCACGGATTTGGGAAGTCTAGCAATTTTTCCACTTATAAAAACAACAAAAAGACCAGACTTAGTCATATGGGACACAGAACAGAGAATAAGAATCTTGCTAGAACTGACAGTACCATGGGAAGAAAACATCGACAATGCAGAGAAACGAAAGGAGAAGAGATATGAAAAACTAATCGAAGAGTGCAGAGAACAGGGATGGACTGTCGAGTACTACCATCTGGCAGTGGGGGCTAGAGGCTTCATTGAAAGAAAAATGACAACGCTATTCAAGAGAAGATTTGCGTTTTCAAACTCGGAACTTAGAAAACTGATAAGGAGGATACAGGAGGCGGTCGAAAAAGCCAGCTTTTATATATGGCTGAAGCGGGAAGACCGAATATGGCTTGAAAGTCATAACAAGTCTAGGTGAGACAGGCTGACACTGAAGTGGTTTCGCGCCCTCCATTGTCAGTTAAAGTTCAGACAGTGTCATGTGACAACTTGCTGGTGCTGCCTACTGGACCCTAGCAGCGGGAAATTTAGACAGTGTCACGTGACAACTAGCTGGGGCTGCCTGCTGGAGCCTAGCAGCAGATATAAAAAGGGGAACTTGACACGACGATCAGTCGGACGCTGACACTCGTTGATGCTGCATCGAAGAGGCCAGGGAATAGAAGAAAGAAGACATGCACCCAACACCAGAGCTGAAGACACCTCCGAAAGGAGGGGCCCCGCCACGTCAAAACGGTAGAGGAGTAGGGGCCGAAACCGGACGTGGTTCCTCCTGATGATGTCTTGAGCTAACTGGATCCTAATCCACCAAGGGAAGGTATGTCAGAAGGAAGTAATTCAACAACGCGGGTTGATGAACCGTAAGACGTGTGACCAGAACCTCCTGGAAAATAACCATAGCGAGGGACATTCCACAGTTGAATTAGAACAGTCACAAACAGTGAAAGAACACATACACCCAACACCAGAGCTGAAGACACCTCCGAAAGGGGGTGGCCCCGCCACGTCAAAACGGTAGAGGAGTAGGGGCCGAAACCGGACGTGGTTCCTCCTGATGATGTCTTCAGCTAACTGGATCCTATAAAGGAGCTGTTGTGGTAGCAGACCACGAAACATGGTTGAAATTCCAGTGGCTCCCATGAGTTTTGATCTTAACTGATTGGAAGTATTATCATGTACATTGTTTTGTCTTGGTATGACAGGCTGAATACAGCAAATATTCTGCTCAATACCACAGATTTGCTAGTCAGCTGTTTGACCTTAACCAGTTGAGCATATCCCTTAGTGGCTGACGATATGTGCATCTCTGATCACGAGCAGAAGTAGTGGGGGATCATTCATAGACATGTGTTCAGAGGAATTCTTTTGGGGTTGAATAATTCACCTCTGGAAACTTTGTTCATCATCCTTGAACAAACTTTATTCGGGAACTTTTGAGTAAGATGGTCTACTCGACTTGGAGAAAATTCTAAAAGGGCTCCACCTGTAAGGTGTTTATCTTGATTTGAGATCACCATGTCGCGTACATTTGGTTGTGATGCATGTGCCTGGTGTACCCTTATCCAGACGGGTAGTCATGATGGATATATTGGGCTTCGTATGTTTTACCCCAGTATCATTTTGATGGCATGCACTGCTCTCTCACTCAATAATAATAATAATAATGATGATGAGGATGATGAGGATGATGATGAGGATGATAATAATAATAATAATAATAATAATAATAATAATAATAATAATCCTTTCTACTATAGGCACAAGGCCTCGAATTTTGTGGAGACGGGGCAATCGAGCACGCCGACTCCTGTACTTGACTGGTACTTAATTTATCGACCCCGAAAGGATGAAAGGCAAAGTCGACCTCGGTAGAATTTGAACTCAGAACGTAGCGACAGACGAAATACCGCTAAGCATTTTGCTAGGCGTGCTAACGATTCTGCCGGCACGCCGTATTAATAATAATAATAATAATAATAATAATAATAATAATAATAGTAGTAGTAGTAGTAGTAGTAGTAGTAGTAGTAGTAGTAATAGTAATAGTAATAGAAATAGTAATAGTAATAGTAATAATAATAATAATAATAATAATAATAATAATAATAGTAGTAGTAGTAGTAGTAGTAGTAGTAGTAGTAGTAGTAGTAGTAGTAGTAATAGTAATAATAATAATAATAATAATAATAATAATAATAATAATAATAATAATAATAATAATAATAATAATAAAAAATTTAAAAAAACCTAAATGCAAAAGAAATAGACAGAGAAAAATCCCAGCAATGGTTGAGAGGCTCAGGACTCAAAGCAGAGACTGAAGGATTTTTAATTGTTGCACAAGACCAAAGCCTCCCCACCAGAAATTACCAAAAACATATAATGAAAAGAAACATAACAAGTAACTGTAGAATATGTGGAGATGGACAGGAAATAATAATAAATCATATTATCTCTGGCTGCCCAGTCCTGGCTAAGAAGGAATATATTCACAGACACGATAGAGCTGGGACCTATATACACTGGAAGCTATGCCAACACTATGGAATAACAACAGAAAAAAGATGGTATAAACACACGCCAGAAAAGGTCACAGAAAACGAGAAAGCAACCATACTCTGGGATATGCCAATACACACAGATAGAAAAATTAAGGTAAATAGACCAGATATAGTTGTCAAAGATCATGAAGAAAAAAAAATGCTTTCTAATTGATGTATCAATACCAGCAGATGACAACGTTTCCCTAATAGAAATGGAAAAACTTTCAAAATATAAAGACCTGGAAATAGAGGTAACTCGAATGTGGAATCTAAAAACAGAAACAATTCCTATCATAGTAGGTGCCTTAGGTATAATAAAAAAAAATATTCAGACAAATACATAACAAAAACACCAGGACTTACAAATATATATAACATACAGAAAATTGCACTACTGGGCACTGCACACATCCTACACAAAACACTTTCAATACAGTAACCATAAGAGCTCCACAGCAAACCACAGCACATACCCAAGGCACACAGAGCTGCGCTCGGTAGTGAAGTGAAAGCACGTTATAAAAATAAAACTACTGAACAATAATAATAATAGTCTTGGCATAAAAGATGGTCTACAGCAAATATTCTGCTCACTACTACAGATTTGCTTGTCATTTGTTTGACCTTAACAGGTTGAGCATGTCCTGTGGTGGCATCTCTGATCACGAGCAGAAGTAGTTGGTGAGCATCATAGCCATGTGTTGAGAGGAATTCTTTTGGGTTTGAATAATTCATCTCTGGGAATATGGGTGTTTCGTTAATCATTCTTAGGTAGCCCTTATTCAGGGATCTTTTGAGTGGGTCGGGCTACTCGACCTGAAGAAATTTCTAACTGGGACCTGCCTGTAAGGTCATGCGCTGTTTATCTTGATATGAGATCACCATGTCGCGCACTTAGGGTTGTGATGTATGTGCCTGGTGTACCCTTATCAAACGGGTAGTCATGATGGGTATACTGGGCTTCATATATCTGTACCCCAGTGTCACTTTGATGACATGCACTGCTCTCTCACCCAATGATGATGATGATGATGATGATGATGATGATGATGATGATGATGATGATGATGATGATGATAATAATAATAACAACAACAATAATAATAATAATAATATTCAGGGACCATTTGAGTGGGATGGACTACTCGACCTGAAGGAAATTCTAACTGGTCTCCACCTGCAGGTTAATGCGCTGTTTATCTTGATATGTCGCGCACATATGGTTGAGATGCATGTGCCAGGTGTACCCTCATCAGATAGGTAGTCATGATGGGTATACTGGGCTTCGTAT
Source organism: Octopus bimaculoides (assembly GCF_046866305.1). Classification (NCBI taxonomy): domain Eukaryota; kingdom Metazoa; phylum Mollusca; class Cephalopoda; order Octopoda; family Octopodidae; genus Octopus; species Octopus bimaculoides. The sequence continues at coordinate 111,516,052 of NC_142928.1, read as the reverse complement.
GTCACTGCAATGGCATTGAGGTGGCATGCACTTCTCTCTCACTCAGTAATAATAATAATAATTGTTTCTTAAATAAATACATATTTTTTCTTTTTTATAATATTCCCATACTGAACCTATTGATAAAAATACAATATATCTCCCCCCCCCCCTCTCTCTCTCTGACCCTCACTCTCTCATCCTTTGATTCTCTTCCTCTGTACCTCCTCTCCCTTTCTCTCTCTCTCTCTTACTCTCTATCATTTCCTTTAATACTTGTGTAGATTACTTGTCGACATCGTAAAAACCCACAGCCAAAATCAGTTACAGGCCACTTTAAACAGTAAGCCAGATTTTCGTTAGATTCATTTTAAGCCTGTGTATCTTCCTCGAACCCCTCCCACTCACCCCTAACCACCATCAGACCAATCACACACTGTGTGTGATTAGCCAATCAAACAAACTGTGATACTAGTTTGCCTGAAGCTCACCTCTTGCAGCCCATCTGCTTGTTATCAGCAGTCTAGCCAAACCTATAAGACAAATGCTAATATCCCTCTAACATAATAATAATAACAATAATCAACTTAACTAGTTAACTCCCCCCACACATTTTTTCCACTGTCGGGCCGTCGATGGCTAAACCGGCTACCCCATAGAGCTTGCTTTGTGAGGAGGGCGCTTTTTGCTATTTGGTCACCCTGCAGGATGAAATACAAGACCTGTTTAAGGGCGGATGAACTCGGATGAGTCAACAACCATCCAAATAACAACTCTTTCACCAGTCTCGGAGCTCTGAATCCTGGGTTGGTGCTCAGTGCAGGACAGCTCACTTAAACTTTTAAAGGTAGAAGAACCCCTTTGAGTCTTTTGAGACAAACCCCTACAAAGATAGTGTCTCGACAAAAATACTGGTGGTTATGACACTTTATCAACACTTTCCTCTGCATGAGAATAATGAATAACATAGAATTAACATAAACAACGGCGTAAATGAGAATGGAACTACAGGTGACGGACTTTCGCCTGTGGGTGAGCAGCGCAGGCCTGGTCGTCATTATACGGCTGTTAGAACTAAATGGACTAAGACGATGGATGCACCTGTTATGGAATGTTACTTTTTGAGTAGACCCATTGATAATAAAAGGAGGCAGAAAGAGAATGCATGATTTATGGATGGAGAAACAGGGCCCAGATATTACGGAACAGAACTCTGTGACCAGGTAAGAATAATAAAGAAGAAAGAATGGCCAATTGCATTAGAACTCGATGAGATTAGGAAGATTGTGATGATCGAAAACTGGGGAGCAATGCAGAAGTAGATACAGAGAAGTTGATGATGCTACATTTAATGAGAGTAACCGGGAGAAGTATAATTTCTCAAGCCTTGAGTGTAGAGAATGACTAAGTAGATAGAAATACGCTCAGAGAGTGATAAATAAAATACTGAAAGAAATCAAGACAGATGAAATAACAATATAACCGGAACGAATAAATTGATTAAAGCCTGCATCATCTATATCGGAGATAGAGTAGGCCTTGAACCAAACTGTAAATGTGGGAATGAAGGAAAAGAACCTTGGAAAGAAAGAAAAAAGGTGAAATCAAAAGGGAGGAGAAATATCAGGGACTAGAACGTAGATATAGGATAAAGAAAAAAGTGGATATATGTAATTCTTAAAGAGCTAAAACAAAGATTGCAAGCTAATGCGACAAAAATCAAGAGATATGACCAAAAAACTGAACAATATAAAATCAACAAATTGTTCCAAGACCAGTAAAGGGTTTATCAACAGCTGAATGGAAAGGTTAACAGCAGTGACAGACCGGATGCTGTAGAAAGTAGGTTTTAGAGTAATGGAAGAAAGCATAACAAAGATGCTAAATGGTTGAAGGAATTAAGGTCGGAAAAATTTGAAGTGAAACAGAGCAATATTAGAATAATGAATGAAATGGTAACTGAACAGACAACAAAGATCCAAAACTGAAAATGCCCAGGTCGGGATGGGGTACAAGGATATTGGCTGAAAAATTTCGCAGCACTACACAGAAGAATAGCCACACTAATGGATAAAATGATCAATAAAGAGGCGCTATTACCAAAGTGTCTGACCACAAGTAAAGCAATCCTTTGCCAAGAGGATTCCAGTAAAGGCAATGCAGTGGATAATTACCAGCCTATCACCAGCCTGCCTCTGATGTGGAAGCTGATGACAGGAATAATATCTAATTATGTGTGTAACTTCCTGGAAATGAATGACAAATGGACAGTGGAACAGAAATGATGCAGAAGAAAAAGCCGAGGGACAAAAGACCAACTTCTGATAAACAGAAAGGTACTGAGCGACTGCAAGAAAAGACTTACTAACCTGGACATGGCATAAATCGATTATAAGAAAACATATGACATGGTCCCTCATTCCTGGATTTTAGAAAGTCTTGAGCTGGTACAGGTATCTGATAACATATCAAATTTTATTAAGAGATCAATGAAAAACTGGAATCCAGAATTAACTTTATGTGGAAAATTTTTGGCGAGGGTTAACATCAAGAGAGGCATAATTCAAGGAGATAGACTATCTCCATTGGTGTTTGTGATTTGTATGATACCCCTCACACAGATACTATGGAAAGTGACATGCAGGTACGCCTTGAAATGTGGAGGAAATTAAATCATCTGTTATATATGGATAAATTAAAGATCTTTGGGAAGACTGAACGTGAAATAAATGGCTTAATTTCAACAGCGCAGATATTCAGTAAGGATATCGGAATGGAATTTGGGATTAAAATGTGTAATATGCTTATGATACAAAAATGCAAACTCGTATCATCTAATGGTGTGAAACTATCCAACTGCGCGAAAATCAAGGATATTGAGACTAATGAATATAAGTATCTGGGTATTTTGGAATATGACAAAATCAAGGAAAGTGAAATGAAGGAAAGCTTTGGGCGAGAATATTTCAGAAGAACCAAATTGATTATGGGAAGTAGGCTCAATGGAAAAAAAACAAGACCAGGGCAATGAACACATGGGCTGTTTCCTTAATGCGATATGACGCAAGTGTTATTTCGTGGATAAAGAACGAGCTTGAGGAAATGGACATGAAAACCAGAAAAATGACAACGATTACCAAGGAAGTACACCCCAAAAGCGATACTGACAGGGTGTATGTGCCTAGGAACAGGGGTGGAAGAGGTTTCATAGGTTGCAAGATCTGTGTTGTCAACGAGAAGAATACTTTGGGATAGTACATCAAACAACAGAGGGAATCCTTACTTGCGCTATTAGAATTAACAATATAATACCCACCGAAAATGTGATGCACCCACAAACATTTAAGAAACAAGATGAAGAAAGATTAAACAACTGGAAAATGAAATCACTGCATGGGCAATACCTCAGAGGAATCGAAGGAAAAGATAAGACCAACACTTGGAAATGACGAAGAAAAAGTGATCTGAAAGGATGCACTGAGGCATTGATATGCAGCGCCCAGGAACAAGCTCTGAGAACACCAAGTTCCAAATAGATAAGAGCAGCGAATCGCCACTTTGTAGGATGTGTGGCAGCAAAAACGGGCAACATTTGTTAATTTCTTGAAAATGAGGTCATAACCCCGAAATATTGAATAAAAGGTAAGTCTACATTAATTCATATATTTGTTTTCTTGTGATTTGCCTTGCATTTACTTCGCATTGTTCTGGCCTTACCCACGATCCTTTATACAATATATTGTACACAATGCTTCATAGTCATTAATCCATTATATATATATATATATATATATATATATATATATATATATATTACTGGGGAAGGTCGGTTTTGGGGATTACCCTGGATTTCCCGTCCTTCAAAGGTTTAACTTTATGGCGTATCATCGGACCCCAAAACTTGTTGGCCTAAGACCTTAGGCCAACAGGTTTTGGGGTCTGACGATACGCCATAAAGTTAAACCCTTTATGGACGGGAAATCCAGGTAATCCCATAAACCGGCCCACCCCAGTAAAAAAATATACACTGCTCTACATCTTAGAGTGTGCTTCTTCTCCGGATTTATGTTTTCTACAAACATATATATATATATATATATATATATATATATATATATATATATATATATATATATATATATATATATATATATATATATATATGTGTATATGTATATATATATATATATATATATATATATATATATATATATATATACACACAAGTGTTAAGGAATGGAGTAGATAAGATTCGGGCTACATATGTTTCATAGCGATCGGAACCTCGGAAGCGGTAAATATCCAAGCGAGGTGTTTCCCGCAAGCTACTCCTCAGCTCAAGGATATCTTGATTAAATGAAAGTTTACGTTGTCGCATAGAGGTACATGATCTTTAGATATTATATATATATATACGCTCAAGTACCTTCGCCACATTTTGTACAAAATATAATAGATTGTGTACTGTTACGGATACTGCTAAATCATTTTAGTAAACATGAATATTTATATACTCATTTAAGAGAGAAACAATGAAATAAATTATTTTCTATTTTACATGGAATATGAAACCGCGGACTAACGTTTCAGTCTTTTTAGTGACACTGTCTTTTTCTATGACTATCAGCACGTCACAGGGGTAGTCCTCAGGATTACATATTTTGCTGAAAAACTATTGAACGAGTTTTGCGCGAACACGTGTATATTTTTGTCACGAGAAGTACTTCTTTCCGTTCTTGTATGTTTAAAGTGAAAATGCTACATGCAAGTGCTCAGCAGTGAGAAATTAGTTGTTGAAGTTGATATTGAGTTTGCGGCATTATCCTTTCCAAAATATCCCTGAGACGTGTTGATAGTCATAGAAAAAGACGGTGTCACTAAAAAGACTGAAAGTTGTTGGTGCGAAATAACATATCTGATAGAAGCGTAGAAATGCTTGGAATAAAAATATCCTTTCTGTTGGAAAAACTAGGCATTACGGCGGCTTCGATAACATGGGACATAAGTACAGAGTTTTGGTGCATGTAAATATTGGTTGATCCTAGTTTTAGCTATAGGTCGTGAGGAGAAATGAGATATTCTGTTGAATAGTTTGCAGTGTCATTAACGTCACCTTCAGTGTGAATTAACATTTACTGTATCGATTGAGTTGTTGCCTATTAAACGGTGATCTTAGTATCATGTACAGTATCATTTTTTGTGAGCCGGAATGGTGCATTCGGAAAGTCTCCTGTGGTTTCTATAATTTTGGAAACTCCTCTTTCAAGCATGGCAGCAACATTCATCTTCTCACACACACACACACACACACACACACACACGCGTGCGCAAATATGTATGTAGTGCATGTATGTACATATAGAAATATATGTATAAATATATATATATATATGTATATACATTTCATCTCTTCACGTACACATACCCACACACACATATACACACGGACATACGCAGACGTACACACATACACACACGCACACACACACACACACTCGCACTCGCACGCACATACACTTCTCACATACACAACACACACTCACACAAACAAGCATACAACTACACACACACGCACACACGAAAACATACAGAATACACACATACATACACATACACACACATACGCGCACGCACAAAAAATATACACACACACGCACACAGACACACATATACACACACGCGCACACACACACACGCACACGTACCTAACACTCACAATCCCACACATACACGCGTACGCACATCCACACACATACACACACACACGCACACACCCACATACACATACACACGCACACACACGCACACAGACATATACACACGCACATACTCACACGTACACACATACACACATGCACACACATACACACGCATACACACACATACTCGCAGACTCACGCACACACCTCTCACAAACACAACACACTCACACAGACACGCATACAATTACACACACATGGGCATAAACAACACACGCACTTGCACGCACGTACAGAAGCAAACGCACGCACACACACACATAAACAGGAACGCACATATACACAACATACACACACATACAAACACACACGCACGCACGCACAAAAACATACACATACACATACACACACGCGCACGCACAAAGAAATATACACACACACATACTTACAGACACACACAGACGCACACGTACCCAACACTTACAATCCCACACAGACACGCGCACGCACATCCACATACACACACACACACACCTCACACATGCACACACAAACGCACAGATGCACGCACACACACACGCACATACACATACACATGCATAGGCGCGAAAAAACGCACATATACCTCCACACACAACTCCCCCCTGTCTACACACACACGAACACACATCACACGCGCACACACATACCCATGCACACACACAAAAGACACATACACACACATGCACAAACGAACCCACATACACACACATGCAAATGAACCCACACATAACTCCTACACATACACAACACGCACTCACACACACACCCACATCCAAATATACATACATACACACACGCACACACAACACACGCACACATACATACACATGCACACACACACAACACACACACACAGGTATACATACATGTACACACACGCAAATGAACCCACACATAACTCACATACACACACAACAAACATTAACACATACACGCACGCACACACACCTCTCACAAACACAACACACTCACACAGACACGCATACAATTACACACACATGGGCATAAACAACAAACGTACATGCACGCACGTACAGAAGCAAACGCACGCACACACACACGTACACAGGAACGCACATATACACAACATACACAGACATACAAACACACGCACGAAATAACCCACGTGCGATCCACAGAGCAAACCGCACGCATATACACACACACGTACACACATATATATACACATACACATACGCACACAAAAATACAGGCACACACTGCTAGAAAATCACACCCACACAACACACACATACACGCACGCACACATACTCAAAAACTGTCTGCCCACTTTCTACTGACCATTGTCCACAACCACTCCCAAATTGTTCCTGCTACTAATTCCTTCCACAACGTCACACAAACACACACACACACACACTAACAGATAAACAGCCAAACCACACACTCACACACACATACATACGTACACACACGTTCTGTTATTGCACACACACACGGACCTGCGCGCACGCACACATACTTACCTCCCTCTTGCACTCTCATGTCTTAGAAAGAACTTTTCCTCCACCCTTTCCCTTCCGGTCCTTCCGCAACGTAACCTCGTGGATATCGGTTGCGATTTTTTCTTCCTCCGTTTTTCTCTCCTTTGGACTTTCTTTGTTTCCGACGAAGAGCTCCGCTCGAAACGTCATATTCTCTTTCTTTCTTTTCCCGAGCGTCTAGTAATACAATCTGTATCACGTCCTCACGTTGTTGTTTTTTTGTCTTTTCCTTTTTTGAACTTATATATATATATATATATATATGTATATATTATTTAAGGTGTATTCCGTTAGGAACGTAGTAGAGTACAAAATAGAGCTCACTCACCCTTAGAACTATCAAATAGCCGGAAGTATTATGTTATGCTTCGAAGTCTAGGTTTAGGCATTCATCGGGTGTGAAAGTAAAATTGAAAAAATAGAGTCAATAAGAAGGACTACGGTCAGACAACTACTTAATAAACACTACATATATTTCGATACAACATAGATCCACATATACACAGGATTTAAACCAAGCAACGGTTTACCTGTATAATGGTATATATATATATATATATATATATATATATATATATATATATATATATATATATATATATATATATATATATATACGTACATACATACATACGTACGTACGTATATACATACATACATACATACATACATACATACATACATACCTACATACACATCGTACAAATCGTCGTCACTGTTATAATGTTCAACGTTCTTGGTGTTCTCTTATTACTCTCCAACTGTGTATCTTCAACAAGCACTCCACGCTATAGCTATTCAATAATTTCTACGACCTGTACGCATATGAAATTCTTCTCAGTCTGTTCTGTTCATTTATACTAACTAGTATAGTTCACTCAGCCAATCTCGGGGGTGTACAGATTTTCAATACAGCACCTCCCCCTTTGAGATTAGCTTTCCCTTTATTTATTTATTTATTTTTATTACTTCATTGGGGAGAAATTGGCATATTCTTTTCGTTTAGATTCAATCTCTAACATCTGCGTCCACTTTCTCTTTCTAGTTGACTTGCGCACTGGTTCAACCCCTTCCTGCGGTGCCGGAATATCAAATATGTCATAAAGTATTTCCACAGGCTCTTCCTATCTTTTCCGTCCTTTTGTGTATCTCTTTTTTATTTGATTTACATGTCCCTTATGCTCACATGTCTGCCTTTCACCATATATATTACTCTGCCAAGACGTTTGGTTATTTGTCCTTGTTCCCAACTTTGCTTTCCATATTTGCACATTTTAAAAAATACTGCATCCCCTATATTGAAATAGTTTGTATTATTAACAGTATTCTTCTGTATTTGTTGTTTCCTTCCTGGTAACAATTTATCAAATACTGATCGTACCTTTCTGGCGAACATTAATTCAGCAGGTAACATACCCGGCTCTGTGTTGGGGTTTGGCGTTATTCTATAGACACGTAAAAATTTTGTCAGTGTATTATCCACTAATGATTCGTTTCTGGTTTTCCTCAACGCACTTTTAAACGTATCTACGAATCTCTCCGCAAGTCCATTTGACCTCGGATGATATGGCTAGGTAGTGACATGTTCCATTTGATGCGTCTTTCAAAACTCTTTGAACTATTTTGCGGTAAATTACGTACCGTTATCCGACACTATAGTGTCTGGTACATCAAAACGTGCAAATATTTTATCCAAAAATTCAATAGTTATTTTCATAGTTGGTTTTCTGCACTTACAAATTTCAGACCATTTTGTGTAGCTATCTATCACTACCAGATAATATACACCGTTTAGTGGTCCTGCAAAATCTATGTGTAGTCTAGACCACGGTATATCTGTCTTTTGCTACGTTTGAATCTTTACTGACGGTGCCTTAGCTGCCAGGACGCATCCCCTGCATGCTTTCACCAGTTTCTGGATATCTTTACCCATTCTAGGCTAGTAAATATAACTCCTCATGAGGGACTACCACACACAACCCCCTTAACAATGAAGCCATCAACACCATCCTCCAGAACATTCCTCTACTAAAAAGGGACCACAGAACGAATCTAATCCTCCAAACGCACATCATCACAAAGAACAAAAGACAACCCAAGTCAATGAAAAGTCTCCTAACACAAGTCCAAGTACACTTGGCAACAACATTGAAACCGTCAGAAAAAAAATGCGGAAGACCTAACTGTGGTATATGCGTCAACCTGATTGAGGAACCGGAGTTCTCCAGCAAACAAGGTCAACGTTTTACAGTGAAAAACAACTTTACATGTGCTTCGGAAAACCTAATATATGTATTCTTTTCTACTCTAGGCACAAAGCCCGAAATTTGGGGGGAGGGGGCCAGTCGATTAGATCGACCCAGTACGCAACTGGTACTTAATTTATCGACCCCGAAAAAATGAAAAGCAAAGTCGACTTCAGCAGAATTTGAACTCAGAATGTAAAGACAGACGAAATACCACTAAGCATTTCGCCTGGCGTGCTAACGTTTCTACCAGCTCGCTGCCTTACTTAATATTAACTTGCTCAGGTATCGAGAGCAATACATTGGCCAAACCAAAAACAGTCTACGCCAAAGGATGACACTACATAGATCCCAGATTAAAATTCGGGAATACAGAAAAATAGCATTCAGCGAACACACCGACATTTGCGCCACTAAAGAACAACCCAACTACTGAATTTTTCCTCTCTATAAATTCAGGGACGATGCAACCTATAATCAGCGCATTAGCAAAAGTTCATATGTTATCGCAAAATACAAACCCCTTTTGAATACTTCCACCACAAATGACATTACTACAAAGGCCTTAGAATAACACCCACGCAATAACACCCCTGTTAAATGAAATGATGCAGATTATAACCATTGCTATTAAATTCCTGTTAAATCTATAACTTGTTCCACTTCACTTCTAAACAGAGATGACCATCTATCAAAAATTCAAACACTGCCATGCACTTGAAAGAAAATAACTTACGCGGCACCCACCGCCTCAAGCCTAACATTAAAATTACTTTTCTATTAATCAGTAAAAGAAAACGTCAGCATTCAAGAAGCCTGGTTAATGAATAGAGAGATCATCCCCGAGCAGCGGGACGACAAGGAACTCAGTGAACTTTAGCTCGATTTCTCTCGTCTAACCAGAAAGCAGACAGCTTAAGGTCAGGTTACGGAAGAAGAGCGGCTAACCGCCATTGGTTGAGATATCGTGACACCTATATTTTCCCAACATGTCAGGTATCTTCGCAATATGCAGAGAACCTCATGCTACAGTTTAGTCACTTCGATCCCGGGAAAGCTATGTAACTTTCCGTGAAGCTAGCGAAGTATACATCAGTTGGAGTTCGACTGTAAATCTGGAGATGTTAGAGATACCACACGAAACAAGTAAACGATGTGTGTGTGCATGTTTTTTTTTCTTTGTCTATCTTCCCATCGATATTCTTATATAATAGTAGTTTTATATACAGAGCAGGCATTTATACTGAGCATAACTAAAAACAAAGGGACTTGATAGCCTCTTTATCATACCGATATAATATTAACTCGAGACAAACACACTGAACCTGTATCCACAACGGATTCATTCGAAATAAAATAAAAAAGAAACATAGTAAATACAAGCCCTATGAGATACACGACTTCTGTTGAAATGAAAAATAGATGTGATAATGTAAATGGTACATTTTTCGGTTTGCTGTTGGAAGCTAAGTAAATGGCATTTTATTTAAATTTTCTTTCAAACTACGTGACTGTTAATTCATTAGTCTTTAACATACCATTCGAAAGCGATTCTTGTCACGATTCTTCCTGTTGGTCATGATTTTAGTCTTACTTTTGCATTCTATGTTTCATTTCTTTGGAATTGTGAAGCTATTTAGCTTCTTGTTCCTTCCTTCAACATCTTCATTTTGGATTCGTTCAATTTTTTGTTTTGTTTTTTAATCTTTCATTTACTTTGTTCTTTTTTGTCTTCTTTCTTGTATTTCAATTTCATAGACTTCTCCCTTTTTATTTTCTATTTTTTCCTATCTTCTCTCTCTCCTCCATTTCTTTCTTTCCTTTTATCTTCCTCCTTTCCCCTCTCTCTCTCTCTCTTTCTTTCTTGTTCACACACACATTCATTAACTTTAACTTTACTTTTTTTCTTGTAAGATGTATTTTTACTTTTCTTCCAAGTGTATTAAAAGCATAGGCGCGATGATACACCAAAAAATGTGATAATAAAAGAAAAACAAGGAGTTTAATAGCTTTTCTAATTTAACTATATATTTCAAAAAGTGCTCGCAGATTTACATACGTGAAAATACACAACGTGCATTTTCATGTATACGTATACATATTCTGTTGATTAATCAAAGAAAGAAGAGTAATAGCCATGACCCTAGTAGGCTTTCTTGCGTTGGTGAGAATATAATTGATGTTAGAACATCTGTAAGTTGTCGGACGTCTACAGAATAAACGTAAGAGAAGGAGGAATTTCAAGAGTTTTGTAGATGTCGGCACCTCCTAAAATCTATGTACTCTGGGAACGTATTAAAGCTCTTTTCGGGGCTACTTTATTTGAATTCTTACTATAGGATAATTAATTTCATGTTGTTACATAACTGACTTCACAATTTGGGTATTCATAATTTATTGGAAATTCCTAAAAACTAGATCCTTTGTAAAAGACAGTTCAGTATTCTCAATAAATATCCAAAAACCGTTTTAAGGGTTACATACTTTGTATTGTTGTTACTGGATTAGCGAAACAATTATGAGAACGGAACCAAGGGATAAGCCCAGCTTTCTCGGAAACTGATTGGGAAAACAATGCCTGTCATCGTCACAGATAGAGGAAGCATGTTAAGGAGGGGGTCGACACTTTTGAGAGAACACGTATCCAGCATAAAGAACTTAAGCATGCTGCGCGAAAGCGCACGGCGGGTGTAGTGAATGGGGAAAGCTTAGTCTGCAATGTTTGCAGTCGTGTATGGTTGTCAAGGGCAGGGCTCATTAGCAACCAACGGAGCCGCATATGCAAATTATAAGTTAGTCCTAGAGCGCACAATGTTCCTGAAGGTCAGCAAGGGTCTTCCTCGGTCACGAGTGGACGGTCATCATATATATATATATATATATATATATATATATATATATATATATATATATAGGTTGAAAATATGTGAAGAAAAATATAAAAAGTGGAAGAGACATGCCTTCGTTTCATATAGTTTAATATCTTTTTATAAATATATACATATTAAATGGACGTCGTGAAATCCAACCGGTTTACGCTATTTAAATTAGCTTTTCAAGGGACATTGTACAGTAATCAATTCTCGTGACAGAGGGGTCTCGTCATTTTGGATGTTTGAAGAATAAGAAGAATGAGTCTAGAGAGTGTACCAAGGGAAGTAACAGGTGACAAGGGGGACAACTGGCTCCTTAGTATAATTTTTTTAATGGTCAAATTTGTATATTGAGGTGTGGTCTGTACTTTTGTATGAACAGGTTTTCTTTGTTTAGGCGTTCTTGTACTGAGATTGAATCTTTGCACTGGTATAATGGGAACATATGAAAATTCGGCGTTTTATTACTTGCGCATCTGTCGATGTGTCCGCTCAATGCTGTCTGCCTGTGTTGAGGGAAACGAATCTGTTCTTTATGTAGCGTGATTCTGCGTCTCAAAGTAGGGCTCGTTTGGCCCACATAATTGTGACCAAAAACTGAGCAGGTTAGGACATAGAGAAGGTTCTGGGAAGCACATGTGAAGTTGGTCTTAATTGAGAATTTTTGTCCTTGCTGGAATATGAATTCCGAGCCTTCAGTTAAGTATGGGCCTGTACCACAATTGGGTCGTCTGCATTTTTTAACTGTCGGCATCGTTTGTATTAAGTATAGTTTTGCATTATTAGAAGTCTCTTTAGTGATTTGTCTTGTCTTTTGCATTTTAGTAGTTTGTGTGTATTTAGGATGCTGTTCATTTTCGGGTCTTGAGTAAGCAGAGGGAGATTTTGTATAACTGGATTGTATGCTTCATTGTTTCTGGGGTTGTGGGTTGATATGAATGGGAGTGATTTGAGCTGAGGTGTGGTGTTTTGTTTTGTTGTCCTTAGTGTGTTTGAGTCCAATTTCTTGGCACGTTTAATTCCATGTTCTATAAGTGTAGGTGGGTATTGACGTTCGATGAGTGTTATTTTGAGTTTTTGTAGGCGAATTTCCCGAGCGGTTGCGTCAGATACAATTGTACAGATCCTTTTTGCTAGATTGAATGGAGTATTGATTTTGGTGTGTTTAGGATGGCATGAACTGAAAAGGAGATACTGTTTTGAGTCTGTTGATTTGTAGTAAATGTCGGTTGCAATTTGGTTGTTGGACTTTTTAAAATCAAAATGTCCAGAAATGGGAGCTGTTCTTTACTATATTCCATTGTAAATTGGATGTTGGGGTTTATATTGTTCAGTGTGGATTTGAAATCCAGTTTATCATAGGTTTCATTCCAGATGATAAAACAATCGTCTAGGTAACTTTTCCAGTTTTCTCTTATATACTGGTCGAATGGGGTTCCAAATTTTTGGAGCGAAAGTTCATATAGGGTAGATTCAAAGAAACCCATTATTAGGTTCGCAAGGACAGGCGCTGCTTTCGTTCCCATCGCAATACCGCATTTTGGCGGTAGTATGTTGTATTGAATAGGAAGTAATTGTTTTGTAGGATGAACTTTAGGGATTCAATGACAAAAGTCTGGTTTATGCGATCCGGGTAAAGTTCGGGGTATTTTTCTAACAGAATTTTATTGCCTCTCTTCCATAGTCGTGTGGAATGTTAGTGTAGATGTTGATGACATCGAAGGAGACTAATAGAGCTTCTTCGTTGGTGGTTTTTGGTAGGTGCTCTAGCATGTCCAAATCGTCTCTAATGAAACTTTTAATGTATTTGAGGAAAGGTTTCAATAGTATATCCAGAAAGTTGCTTAAGCAATGTGTTTCACAGGCTGGGCCAGCAATAATAGGCCTTAATTTTAAGTCTTCTGGTGTTGGGATATTTATGTATAGACATGGATTTGATTAGCAGGCATTAGTAATTATTTGACTCTTGTGGATTTGGGGGAGACCAAAGAATAGGCTTGGTTTGCATTTGAAGTTTGTGATGTAGTCTTTTTCTTTTTCTGTGAATCCTTTTCCATGTTTGAGTATTAAAGTTACAAGACTTTTAAAAGTTTTTTGCTGCAAATTATAATTTGAAACTTTTTTATAAAATGAGTTATTTTCTAGTATGGACAATGCTAGGTTTTTATAGTATTCTGTGTCCACTACCTTTGTCTGCTTCTTTGATTGTCAGGTCTTTGTCGTTTTTTTAGCTGTAGTAGGTGCTTCCATTGTATGTTGTTGAAGTTAGGTACAATTTTTGGTTTATAGATAGTGTGAGGAAAATTCTGGATACGGTTGCAGAAGTCGTCTACTGTTTTATTCCTTCCTTTGGGTGGTAGATAATTACTTCTGTTTCTCACTAGTGATTCGTCATCGTTGTTGTAGCTGGTTAGTGCTTCTGTCAATCGAAGTTTTCTGCAGAATTCTGCAATATTATCTTTAATTTCATTGGCGTTGGGTCTACGTGGAGTGGGTGTAAATTTCAAACCTTTAGCTAAAATATGGATTTTTGTTGTGGAGAGAATGTTCTTAGATAAATTGATTATTTGGGGTTTCTCCCGTAAGATATGTTCCAACGTGTGTCCTTTGTCACGTGGTATATACTGAATCTACAGTATATTTTTATATATATATACATATATATGTGTGTAGAACGAAGACAGTCGTATATATGTGCATATTTGTGTGTCTGTGTTTGTACCCCCACCATTGCTTGACAACCGATGTTACTGTGTTTACGTTCACATAAATTAGCGGTTTGGCCTAACACACTGATAGAATAAGTACTAGGCTTACAAAGAATAAATCACGTGGTCGATTTGTTCGGTTAAAGGCAGTGCTCCATCATGGCCGCAGTCACATGACTGAAGAAACATGTAAAACAATAGAAAAACTATGCCATTTTAATCCCGAGCAAGGTTGGGTATATCTGATAGTTATTATCATTATTAAAGCGGTGAGTTGGCAGAATCGTTAGAATGCCGGGCGAAATGCTTAGCGCCATTTCGCCCGTCGCTAACTCAAATTTAGAGTCGATGAAATAAATACCAGTGAGGTACTGGACTCGATGTAACCCTACATAAATACAGCAAGTGAAGTTATGTGGAGATGCAGTAGCTACAATAAAACGCTCGCGCATATGCACGCATACATTCCCAACAGAAGGAGGGAAAGGAAAGTTTGAATTGAGAGCTAGGGAAAGCAGTTCCAATATCTCTTCCTTCACAAGTGAAGCTGCGAATTAAAATCTCCTGGCGGAGAAAAAATATATCATAAATCAGACAAGGTAGAAGCTATAGAATATTCAAAACAGATGACGAAGCGAAAATACTGGCAAGGCTAGTGCATTACGCACCTGCTCAAAAGCTTATAACACAATACTTGAGCGGCATAGAAAAAGGGTCGCAGTAAATGATATGGTGAAAACTTTGACTCTTGACGCGTAGTCATTTTTTGATGTAGTATAGGCAACGCCTATGCAATCAAAGACCCATTTTCTACACATGTTGCAAGCTGGGGAAAGTAACAATTACCATAGCCTCGAGTAGACTGAAACCTTGTGAGCGAAATTAAATGGACGGAAAATGTTTGCAGTTGCCCGTCGGATTGACTACATCTATAATTTAAAGGGTTATCCTTGTCATATGCAACCCCTGGCTGATTCTACATGGCGATTATCTGAAGAGTACAAATATCCATGAAATCCTCAACTGTACACTCAATAATTTAATCAATAAATAGTTTAGTTGATTAAAAACCAGGAATTGTCAGCACCGAATTTGAAAGATGATCAATTTACTTATTTATATGCGTGTTAAGATGTAATGTTATTATGTAAATAAGTAGTTAACAGTTAATATATGAGAAATCGTCAAAAATCAAATAAATTTGCACATTGCAAAGCCTGGTGAAATAACAATGTTAACTCATTCCTGCCATGTTTTTGGTGTACGGATAACAGAAATGACATTAAAAGTCAAAAAGACTAGCTGTACTGTGCATAAAATATATATTGTTAAATTAATGACAATTCATCAAAAGCATAAACCTGCAAATTAAGCTACCCACTACTGTGCTCACCTAATTTATATCTGCTATATATAGTGGAAGAATATCCTTTGTTTTTGAGTGGGAAAGGAGGGCAGAAACGTCATCCTTGAAAAGCAATCAGCTAACTGCGAAACAGGCCACCAAGGGACTCGGTCATTTTTTCCGTGCATCAGACACAAAGAGAGAATGTTTACATTCTTATTTCACCCACAACCAGGCATTGCAATCTCTAAATATTATTATGTGCACGTGTTCTACGCCCCGAAACTTTAAGTAGTAAACAATTGAGTCAAACTGTTACTGAATACTCCAACTAAATGTGATGGGTGCTACTTTCTTCTGCTCGTTCAGTCATTTGTGGTTATGTATATGTATATAGACCCACAAATACGAGAGGGTATGTATATGTATATAGACCCACAAATACGAGAGGGTTCGCCATGATAGATCGCTGACCACTACATTTATATTTTTTTCTCCTTGTTTCACTCCTTGTTTCTCTCCTTGTTTCTCTCCTTATTTCTTTGTGTTCCTTTCAGTTGAAGAGCGTAGCTCGAAACGTCAAAGACTTTCTCTATACCCGAGCGTTAAACTAATACATCCATTTGTTGTTTACACCACCTGTCTTCGTCTGTTGTTTTTTTCGTAAATTCTCCCATATATATATATATATATATATATATATATAAGTGTATATGCATAAATGTATATGTTCATCGTTGTAGTTATATATGTACGCATGTGTATATATATATATATATATATATATATATAAATTCAATAATAGGACGAATTCTTTTACAAGAATTTATCAAGTAGCTAGCGTGAAAAAAACCTCATAAGGGAAAAAATCCATCATTTATTCCCGAAATATATATTTATATTTATATAAGTGCA
This sequence comes from Octopus bimaculoides, assembly GCF_046866305.1. NCBI lineage: Eukaryota > Metazoa > Mollusca > Cephalopoda > Octopoda > Octopodidae > Octopus > Octopus bimaculoides. The sequence continues at coordinate 111,498,740 of NC_142928.1, read as the reverse complement.
TTACTTAGAGTCCCTCATAGCGTGAGGCATTATTGTATAGTAATGCCCTTATGGGTGTGATATTATGTATCAATATAAATATGGGATTAAGTATAAAGGTCAAAGTAAAAATAAATTTAGAATAAAATCAGAAAAATTTTATGTTAATATTAAGGATTAATACAGGGTTATGGGGGATAAAAATAGTGGTTATAGTTATGCGCGTATAAAGAAATAATGTTACTGAAAAATATGTGGATGGTATTATAGATACTAAATGATCTACTAAATATTAAAAAAACAGGATATATATATATATATATATATATATATATATATATATATATAGTAAATCCCCCCAAAAAACGAAGAAACACAAAAAATAAAAACGTGAGGACGTGGTACGTGTAAAGTATTAGCAGACGCTCGTGATTAGGAAGCATTATGTTCACCAACTATATAGGTTATGTATATATACAAAAGTAATATGGTGTTGTAATTGTATGCAATTCATTTTCATGTTATGTAATAGAGGGAAATGAAGGTGGAAAGCAAATATATAATTATATAAATATATGATTATATAAATTTAGAAAAAGTGTATTTATGTGCATGCAAACATTGGTAAAGTTTTTCTGATTTATCATTCAAGAGATTGTGCTTAGAGAATAAGATATGATACGTTTCATCTAGGTAGAATGAACATGTCTTAGCTAGTGGTTTATAGGGTAGAGTATTATTTAGAACTTTCCATCTAATTTCATAGGCTTTATTACTAGCAATAAGTTTCCAAATAAATTTACTAGGGCTTGTGCTATTGCGCTTATTAATATTTCGCTTCATGGTTCGCGATACCATATTTCACGTAACACGATGATGCTCCAAGATAAAAGACATATTTACCTTCATATTCAAATGTGGCTTGGTATACTAGGTTTTTGGGTTTACAGTAACAAAAGTATAAAGGGGTGTAGTTACTTCTATTTAGGACTAATGATTCCTCCTCGTTGTATTTATCGGCGAGTCGTAATTTCAAATCGGTTCAACGTTTTACAGTGAAAAACAACTTCACATGTGCTTCGGAAAACCTAATATATGTATTAACTTGCTTAGGATGTCGAGAGCAATACATAGGCCAAAACAAAAACAGTCTACACTACATTGATCCCAGATAAAAATTCGGGAATACTTCGACATTTGCACCACTAACGAACAATCCAACTTCAGAATTTTCCTCTCTATAAATTCAGGGACGATGCAACCATTAATCAGCGCATTTGAATCCCTCTACCATAAATAACACTATTATAAAGGCTTTAGAATAATACCCACGCAAATATTTAAAACGATATATTCAGAACACAACAATTCCAATCACTACTACTATAACCACAATAGGTCACTTTTAGGCCACTTGACCATTTAAGATCATTTCACCAACAACCTACTGCTGTCATATCACTCACGTATTTTTCTTATTTCTCTTCTTTTCCCACTCCTTCTTCTTCTTCTTCTTCTTCTTCTTCTTCTTCTTCTTCTTCTTCTTCTTCTTCTTCTTCTTCTTCTTCTTCTTCTTCTTCTTCTTCCTCGGCTACCGCTGCTTAAACAATCAAAACCAAGAACCCACATCCCTCATATTGAACATTCCTTCAAACCTGCTACTTCCCACCTGCCGGGCCTTCCCAAAAATAAAAGAGAGATACAAAAAAGGGAAGTGTCCCATGTATTTGAAGACTAACGAAATATTTTCAAAAAACATTTCAATTAATTTTTCCACTGTTTTTCACATAAAGACTGAAACAGGTACTAAAATGTTCTTCATGATAAAATTATTTTAGCGTTTTCTACCTTGTCCTTTTTTCCTTCATCCCATAAATAATGCGGTTTTTCGATTGCATGAACTAAAAGCTGGAGGGGGACGGGATAAACTACCTGCATCAACTTGCTATAAAAGCAGGTAGTAATTTTACCTTGTCTTTACTCTTAGTGCAAGTTTTGAAGAGTGCAGTTCGATTTTAACAGTTATTTTTTCAAAACTATAATGGAAATGACAAAAGAGCACGTTCGGCACATTTTGCTTTAAGAGTTCAATAAAAGCAACAACGCAACGGAAAGTGTGAAGAATATGAATGTAGTTTATGGGGATCGGACAATAAGAGTAAGCCAGTGTCAAAGGTGGTTCCAGAAATTCCGAGCCGGAAACAACAGCCTAGAAGGTGAGCCATATGCTGGAATATTTGTAGAGCTCGACAAGGACGTCCTACAAACTCTGGTGGAACAAAACCCATCGTAACTGTTGAGAAAATAGCAGAGAAGCTTGGATTTGGTCATTCAAACATTCATCGACACCTGCGTGCCATTGGAAAAGTCAGCAAATTGGGTCGATGGGTCCCCACAAACTTTCCGAGTGTAATCATGCGCAGAGAGTGAATGTGTGTGCTTCTTTGCTGCCTCGTCTTCCGAATGAACCTTTTTAGTGGCTGGTGACGAGAAATGGGTTTTCTATAAAGATGTCAAGTGGGTAAGGAAAGGAGAAATACCAGCATCCCACGTAATGTGTTGTTATCTGTTTGTTGAGATATGAAAACTTTAGTCTATGTTTGAACTTTTAAACCCAAACCAAACGATAAAAAATTGGACCTACTGCGAGCAGCTTGAGCGGCTTAAGTCAGCACTAGAATAAAAACAACCATCTTTGGTCTTAAGACGAAAATTATTCTCCCATCAGGATAAAGCTCGGCCACATACAGCGAGGATAACATTCCGAAGGGTGGAGCTGTTTGAAAGGGAAATGATGCCCCACCTATCGTATTCACCGGATATTGCCCCGTCTGATTATCATTTATTCCGCAATCTTCAAGATCATTAGAACGGAAAAAATATGAATCTTGTAGACGAGATCAGAACAATACTGGAGGAGTATTTTTCGTCACGGACAAATGAATTTTGGAAGAGAAGCCTTGCAAGTCTAACAGATAGATGGAAGAGCATTGTAAAAATGAAGGAGAGTATATTTTAGATTCAAAAAGAACTTTGCTTATCTTAATTTTTTTTAAATAAAAGAAGTATAAAAAATCGCATAATGTATGGGATGACCCAAAATATATGTATGTGTGTGTGTGTGTGTGTGTGTGTGTGTGTGTGTGTGTGTGTGTGTGTGTGTGTGTATTGAGTCATGCCATACATAATGCGGTTTTTTATACTTTTATTTTTCAAAATTAAGATAAGCAAAGTTCTTTTTTAATCTAAAATATACTCTCAATTTTCTACAATGCTCTTCCATATATATATATATATATATATATATATATACACCGTTGTGGACTGGGTTGGAAAGAGCTGCCAAAATTGTACTATGAATATTGAAAGTCATTCACTTAGATTGCATTGAACAATTTACAGGTCATATTATGCTTCCTGCTGCAGAAATAGCAGAACACCATCAAAGGAAAGAGGCGTGGTATGCTGACCAAAGGAGTGTGCAAAAATAGTCCTGGTGCCAACTGCAAAGCCAGAAATGTAGTCTACAAAATAAGCTGTATGGATGGTGAGTGTAAAAACAGAAACGCGACATAGATAGGTGAAACGGCAAGAAGTTTGGCTGAGCGTGTAAACGAACATTGGAGGGACTATAATAATCAAAAACAAACCTCGGTGCTCTACCAGCATGCCAAAGAACAACATGGTGGTGTACTGGACAGAATTAGCATAGAAATCCTGTCTAGACACCCCGGTGACGCATCGTTGCGACAAATACAGTCCGTCCTCATAACTGAAACGCAACCAATTTTAAACACCAATACGAAACAAACAATACGAAAATAACCTAGTTTATCTATACGCTACAAAATTTTCATTTTCAAAGTATAACTAAATATTTACAAGGACAGTGTTAGCTCCCTCTTCACCAAAACTTAGAGTTACTCCCCTTTACTTACACCATAACATCCGCTTGATTTAACAACAACCATGTGCATAATGCGCTTGACTAAGATTGGAATTACAGACTTAAACAGCACCCACCCTACCTCTCCTTCGCAGAAATATTATTAACCCTGATTTCAACTAAAATGTAAGACTCACTATGCCTTACCTCTATTCTCACACCACTATATGCATTTTTTTACATTAGTATATCCTCCACCTTTCTATACCTTCATCGCTCACACCATGCATTTAAACAGACTTCTCAGCATTCTGAAGAGATCTGCCAATTAAATTGGCAAATCGAAACGATCGTAAATGTAACATTACATAATCTCTACTTAATTGATTAAATTAATGGCTAACTAGTGCAATCGACCTGCTTCTTCCTGTATTTGCTTCTCTATTCTTGATTATACTTATAAACTACGGTTTACACGATAAATTACCTGCCTCTGGATACCTTTTAACAAAGACGGTACTGACACAGGAAATCTCCAGGAGCGCCTTCGGCTAATCCCTATATATTTATGATTATATATATATATATATATATATATATATATATATATATATATATATATATATATATATATATACATATATATATATATTTATAGAAATATATATATATATATATATATATACACATATATATATGAAGAATAATAATAAATAGAGCAAAACGCATATAAACAATAAGTTCCTGTAATTCCTACATATGTTTCAAAATATATGTGCACTCTACATTTAGCATATGTCTTGCTTTTGTATGTTGGTTCCCTGACGATGAATATACGTGCAATTCCAGCACCTCTTACTTTTTTGGAGTAGAGTACACATATATTTTGAAACATATGTAGGGATTAAAGGAACTTATTGTTTATATGCGTTTTGCTCCATTTATTATTATTCTTCATGTCTACTCAAAATACATCACTTTAACTTGGTATTTCTACCTATAAAACTGGTGTGATATCCCAGTTTTTGTGTGATTTTTGCTACCCATGGTAACTATTAACCTATCTACATTATCAAAGTTTTTTCAACCGAGATAATATTAATATATACATAAAATTATATATATATATATATATATATATATATAGTTTTAGAGAAAAGAACCAAATTTCATGAACTCATCCATGAAAATCCACAGTCACATATTGAAAAATTAATAAGTAAATGCACAATAAATAAGTATAATATAATACAAAGTAAAAATCATAAGATAATGATAATAAAACAACTACACGTGTTTCATAACCAAGTTTTCAAATAGAAAATAAAATATATTCAAATCGATTAAATCGATCGAAAATCAACTCTATTCAAAAATATAGCTAATCTACAAGTGAAAATGCAACAATAATAATAATAAAAGAATGTATATATCAACCAACAAAAAATAACAAATGAATGTATATAAAAATACTTATTATATTAAGATAGAAAAATGTTAAACAATATTATTAAAAATATCAAGAATTATAAACGTGCCATAATTAACTATACGTTTATTATAATATAAACTAACAAAAATATTATAAGCAAATCTTATCTTAACTAATCTTTCGTTTAAAATACAATTTAAACGAAGTTTTAGGTTAAATTAAAATTATAAATGTAAAATATAAACTAACAAAAAATTAATATATAAAAGCAATTATATCATCATTAAATAAAGTAAAAAACATTTAACAAAATTATTGAAAAGAAATACAAAATTTATCTAATCGAATCTAGTTTAAATAAAATTATAAATGTTGTACTATTGACTTAACCTTAATTAGAATATAAACTAATAATCAAAGAAATTATATATTAAAAAAATTACTTATTTATCCCATAAATCTGGAAAAAATTCAACCCTAATCTAATCGAAATTTTGGTATAAACTAAGATGATAAACTTAATACTATTAACTTAGTGTTAAATAATGTATCGATTAACATTGAATATCAATTGAATTAATATAAAAATATATATTTTTTCAAACAACGACAGAAAATCATTTAGCAATATTAATAAAGATAGAAGCAATACTTATCTTAACGATACAATAGTTTAAACTAAAAATTTAGACGTTAAACTCAGAACTAAAGCGTTTATTAGATAGAAAATTATTAACAATATTAATAAAGATAGAAGCATTGTTTAAAAAATATGTATTTCTATATTAATTCAATATTAATAAAGATACAAGCATTGTTTGAAATATATATATATATATATATATATATATATATATATATATATATATAAATATATATAAATAAATAAATATATATATATATATATATATATATATATATATATATATATATATATATAGAAATATACATATATATGTAGAAATATATATATACCGGAGTAAGCACATAAAATGTGCAACAAGGTGGAAAAAAGAGTACTCAAATACCAGAGGTAGAGTAATATGCTTTATTTAAAAGCAGCATAAATATAACAAAAGACTGTTACTCGGTGTTTCACGTTCCCGTTCATCGGACAATTTTGTTAGAAATGGGAAAGGAATAACAATGTGATCAAAAGTAATATAAAATTTGAAACGACCAATCAAACAGATCTATGTGTTTCAAATTTTATATTACTTTTGATTGCATTGTTATTCCTTTCCCATTTCTAACAAAACTGTCCGATGAACGGGAACATTAAACTCCGAGTAACAGTCTTTTGTTATATTTCTGCTGCTTTTAAATAAAGTATATATATATATATATATATATATATATATATATATATATATATATATATATAGAGAGAGAGAGAGAGAGAGAGAGAGAGAGAGAGAGAGAGAGAAATATACATATATACGTAGAAATACACACACACACACACACATATATATATATGTAGAGAAAAATATATATAATATTAATGGTTTCTTATTAGGAAACCAATAGATTTTATACAGGGCTGCAAGGAGAAGTGCTCAGAATAATTGAGATGAGAGCAAAATATTAGTTATAGAATAAAAAGACTGGGTTAATGACTCAACATATCACACCCCCTCAATGAACATATATAAGAAATACAACATAATCCGTCAAACATAAGGAATAAGAAGAAATAACGCAAGAAGAAATAATAAATAAATAAAAAAATATAGAATATAGCATAAAATTTTTATGCACGAATATATTGTTTCAACCGATAACATAGAACTGAAAAAAATTGAGCTAAAGGTATAATAACATACGCGTGAATATCATTTCATAGAAGTTAAAAAAGTTAAAACTAATACGAATAAAAATTAATACGAATGAAAGGAGTAAAAATTTTGAAGTATATAATTTAATAATATAATATAATATAAGTCGATATAGAAAAAGTAAAATAAAATGAAATGAAGAAATGAGGTACCATAAAGTAGTCTATCAGTTGAAAAACAAGGATAGAAGTGATTTAACACCATTTAGAATTAAAGTTCAAAGTTCTTCAACTCCCTCGGGCACATTTCACAACTCAAAACCAATAGAACACCAAAAAGCAAGTTCGCACCAATTCGGCACACACAAGAGCGAACAACAGGTACCCAGCAGGTATCAGCAGGCAAAAGTTCAATTCCGCTCACCATGTCCAAAAAAGGTTCACAACACATGAGCCAAAAACAATTACAGCTTCTTTCAGTTTCCGTCTATCAAATCTACACACAAGACTTTGATCGGCCCGAGGCTATACTAGAAGACACTTGCCCAAGGTACCACGCAATGGGACTGTACTCGGAACCATGTGGTTGGAAAGTCAGCTTCTTAGCACAGAGTCACTCCTGCGCTTTTATATAAATATATATATATACCAGATTAAGCACATGAATGCCAAACAAGGTAGAAAAAATAGTACTCGAATACCAGAGGTAGAGTAATATGCTGTATTGTAAAGCAGCAAAAGTATCGCAGAAACTGTTACTCAGAGATTCACTTTCTCGTTTGTCAGACAGTTTTCTAAACAAAACTGTCCAACGAACGGGAACGTGAAACTCTGAGTAACAGTTTTTGTGATATTTTTGCTGCTTTTTAATAAAGTATGTATATATATGTATATATTCTTTTTTTCTTTAATTGTTTCAGTCATTTGACTGCAACCAAGCCAAGCACCGCCTTAAAGTGTGTTAGTCGAAGAAATCGACCACAGGACTTATTCTTTTCGGTCTCTTTTGCCGAACCGCTAGCATTGATTGTCAAGCGACGGCAGAGGGACAAACAAACACAGACACGCACACAAATACGCACATACACAAACACTTCCCCCCATACATTTTTTATTTCTTTTATTTCTTTTATTCGTTTCAGTCATTTTGACTGTGGCCATGCTAGAGCACCACCTTTAGTCGAGCAAATCGACTCCAGGACTTATTCTTTGTATGCCTAGTACTTATTCTATCGGTCTCTGTTGCCGAACCGCTAAGTTACAGGGACGTAAACACACCAGCATCGATGTCAAGCGATGTTGGGACACACAGACACACAAACATATGCACACACTCACACACGCACACACACACACACACACACACACACACACACACACACACATATATATATTTGAAGAAAAGCAACAAAAATTCAATAGGTTATAGCAGTACGTACGTTTCGTACAAACTTCATTTATTTATGTAGTGAGAACACCACATAAGATGTGCAATGAATTTTCAAGCACTCACTTCGGCCTAACACCAGGCTAAAATCGGAATACGCTGTACCAAAAGGTAATATGATCCCAGTGTCAGAGTCGGTGCGTGACCTATGGGTTCACATGAGCAATGATGCAACATTCCATGTGCATATTATCAAGATGGCAACACTGTGTAGGCGAGCGGCTGGCTGGATTTTGGAGACATTCAGAACCAGGAAAAGGGTTAGGGTTAGGGTTAGGGTTAGGTGCTACTCCTATGGAGGACTTTCGTTGTCAGCCGCTTGAACTACTACTCCCAACTATGGTCCCCAGACAGTGTGAAACAAACCGTGGCCAATAGACAAGGAAGATTGACTCGATGGAAAAGATGGGCTACGGGGAGAGGCTAAAAGAACTGAGTCTCTATTCCCTGGAGAGAATGCGAGAGAGATATACGATGATATATATTTGGAAGATCTTGGAGGGTTTAGCTCCCAATTTTGGAATTGACATCTATACCAATCCTCGAACTGGACGGCACTGCATCTTCCCACCTAAAATAAGGATACAGTACTGCAATAGTCTGAGATTAGGCAACCTTAGAGATCTACATGGTGTTGATGTGGAAGTTTTCAAGGAACGTCTTGACAAGCCTCTATCTGAGATACCAGATGAAACCACATAGTGGCAAAAGACACAAAGAAGAGCAGGTCTGTCCAACTAGCTACTTCACCAAAAACAATACCAGAAACAACACCGAGTAACTACAGGTGGTGCACTAGCATGACCTCAGCTTTGGGCTGAAACCAGTAAAATATAAAAGATAAGTGGACTTCCATTATGCTAGAAGAAGACCACATATGGTCTGACCACTAAGAAAAGATTGTTCTCAAGAAAATTCAGCAAACGCCAGAACGTAAGGAGTAAGAAAAACGTAAAGATACAAAATATAAAGATTAATCACAAACCCGATTTCATTGTTACCACTTAAGTAATTACTTAAGGAAATGTCCGCAATTCATCACTGTGATCGTCATAGCAATATAATTTGCAGAACTATACACGAGATGTTCGCATGAGATTCAATATGTATATAGTTCTACCAATTACATTTGGGGCTATATTTCTTCGTTTTGGCGCACCAAAATACCGGAAATAATTCTGCAGAAAATAATTCTCTGCAGTGAATTTTGCTGGTTAGAGAACATGGTCATTTAAACTTAAATAATAAGGGGGAAAAATTGAATATTAATTTGATTAATATCAATTTAAAACCAGTCTCGTGTATAGTTCTGCAAACTTGAGAACAATCTTTTATTAGTGGACAGACCATAGGTGGTCTTCTTCTAGTATAATAGATGTCCAATTAGCGGTGGTCATCTCTCTTATATGTATATAATATAATTTTTCTGAATCTTCAGATTTTTCAATATGCTAGGCCATAGTTTTAAATTGATATTAATCATATATATATATATATATATATATATATATATATATATATATATATATATATATATATATATTATAAATTAACTACCAACAAAAATAATTGGTAAGCTAACTCAAAAAATCATCACCAAAATAGCAGAAAAAAAACCACAGTGAAGGTATGCAGACTCTTCAAGAATCGATCCTTTTGGTTATATTAATAATAATAAAGGAGTTACGACGCAAAAACGTATATATTCAAATGAACATATTTATCTTCTTCAATATATATTTCAGTATAAAGAATTCATTAAGAGACTTAATAAATCAAAATTTCTTTACACATCATTCAGGAATAAATATAACATCAGAAAAAATACATTCAGTTTAAAAACACAAACCGTTCATGGAGAAAAAATTTCACAATTACAAAAACCGAACAAAATTTTTAAAGTTTTAGCAAAAAAGAACGCTATTACCTACATACAGGCATCCGCGTGTGCGCTCGTACACACACGCACACACGTTCATGCGCGCATACACGTGCACGTTCACATGCATATGTATGCATACACAAACAAGCAAAGTTCACAAGTCATAAACACATACACACACACATACATCCACACACATATATATATATATATATATAAACATAAAAATATGTTTAAAAAAACCTCATTTTAAAATATATTATAAAATTATATATACATATATACATACATATACATACATATATGTACAAATACATACATATACATATACATATACATACATATGTATACACACACATACATACATACATATATATATATATATATATATATATATATATATATAAGCAATGTTAATTCTCTAAATGAAGTATTAACAGTAACTGCACGATAAAGTGTAGTATATTGCCACTTAAGTGTGGCTGACCCCTAGGGGTGGATGTTACTGTTGCTTTTAGCCCCAGGAGGACATCTCCTCCAGCTGGCAGATGCTGGTGAGGGGGATAACTACCCTTGGCAAACAGGCTATCGAACGCCGACGAAGGGAAATAACCCTGAAATCCGGATCCGTTCGTGCTGCAGATGTTGGTGAGGGGGATAACTACCCTTGGCAAACAGGACACAGTCGTGTGTCGATAAGCCAGCTGGAGGAGATGTCCTCCTGGGGCTAAAAGCAACAGTAACATCCACCCCTAGGGGTCAGCCACACTTAAGTGGCAATATACTACACTTTATCGTGCAGTTACTGTTAATACTTCATTTAGAGAATTAACATTGCTTGTTTTCACCTTTTCGATATCAGTGAAGAATTTCACTTGAAAAGAAGATATAAGATTGCCAGGTTTTTGTCTCTCTCACCAAGGTCAGCGGCTATCGAACGCCGACGAAGGGAAATAACCCTGAAATCCGGATCCGTTCGTGCTGCAGATGTTGGTGAGGGGGATAACTACCCTTGGCAAACAGGACACAGTCGTGTGTCGATAAGCCAGCTGGAGGAGATGTCCTCCTGGGGCTAAAAGCAACAGTAACATCCACCCCTAGGGGTCAGCCACACTTAAGTGGCAATATACTACACTTTATATATATATATATATATATATATATATATATATATATATATATATATATATATACACATATACACATATACACATATACACATACATATATACACACATACAAAACATTACATACACATATATACACACATACATATACATACACATACCCATATACATATATACACACATACACACATACATACACATATATACACACATTTTTCCACGTATACCCATGCATATGTATATACACTTGCACATGTATATGAACGGATGTACGAATAAGTAAATAGAGCAATAGCAGAACTAAAAATACTAAAACCCAGACCTTAATACCCGATCATAACGAAGTTCAGCTATAGGAGAAAATAAACAATGAAATTATCTAAACCAAAAATAAGTATGTTTGCGAACGTAAACACATCTGAACCCATTATATGTTAGTTTATTAATTAGTTTATGCTTTGAAGATAGAATAAAAAACAACTCAAGATTGCACAAGTTGCAATACCTCCTACCCTTATCGTATGGGAAATTCCTCCCAATAATAGACCATTCTAACGAAAAGTTCTTATTTTGTTCTTTTAACCCCCAAATAAACCTACTAAGACTAGTACTAGCTATTTTACTCCTATCTCTAAACGTATTAAAGTGACAAGAAATTCTCCTACAAATCTTATCCGAAGAACAACCCACATAAACACTAACATCTGTATCGCTCTTAACCTTACACTGATACACTATATTCCTTAATCTCACGTTCGGACCCTCAAACTTTAACCTCCTGGGATTAATCTCAGTTACCTCAATCTTAGAACCTATAATATTATTACCTAAGTGAGGGTCCTCATCCCTATTCATTCCATTCATGCCTGTCTTAAGAACTTTAGAATTATGTGCTGCAATAATCCGCTCTAGGTTCTTAGTATTGGAAAAACCAAACCTAACACTATGCGTATTAATAATTTTACCGTAACGCAAATTTGCAGGGAAATGCTTACTAATTACCTCCCTAAACTGAGCTACCAAATTCGACTTAACATTTTTACCAAATGGTAAAATAAACCAAAGATAACCATCATTAATATTATTAAAGCCTTTTGCAATATACCTAAAACATTTAGAATTACGCATGACATTATTACGATTATATCTATGATCATAAATTTTTTTATTATTATTCCTAACCAACCTAACCTTATTATTCCTAACATCCCTATCTACTCTAACCTCACCAGATTCAGGTTCAACATAATAAACCTAATCTTTAAAACCAGCCCTATTTAGAGCTTCATTATAAAAAGGAGCTTCATTATCGAAAACAACACGATTAGCTGATAACTTAGAAAGCCTAATCGAAATATTTCTAACTAAATTATCAAGAATACTTCTAGGGTGGTTACTCCATCTACTTATATATTTCAAATTAGTAGACAGTTTATGGTACGGTCTATACGTATCGTTTTTTATATCAAGTGTCACATCTAAATAATTAGCTAGCGAAATATCATCATCGTAAGTGACACTCATTCCCATCCTATTAAAAAATCTAGATAACCTACCTTTAAGTCTCTGCAAACATTGAGTAGAATAATTCCTAATATAAATAAGACAATCGTCCCTATATAAACCGCCCCTAACCATAGGGAATTGATCAGCCAATTCATACAAAATATAGGAACCCACAACATCCGCTATTTGAGCTGAGTCAGAACTTCCCATAGGAACATCGAAAGCATTAGGAGTATCTTTACGAATCCAAATCTTATCATTAAAAGAAATAAAGGACTTCCGAGCAGCTAACACTACTTCTATTTCATCCCTAGTAAGCCCTGCCTTGTTATGAAAGAACCAAAGAGCCTTATTAAGTACGCTAGCGTTAATAGAAGCATAAAAATTAGAAATATCAAACTGAATAAATTTAGCATTACTTTTGTTTTCAATAGAACGAAACCATTCAATAACCTGATCAGTACTAGACCATAAATTCAAAAGTAATCCATCAATTATAATAGGAATATACCTATCCAAAATACTTTTACTGATAATCCCAATCCCATAGATTGTTTGTGTCAAGATTGATACTTTCTATAGCATCGGGGAATCTTTGCAAGTTGCTTGATAATTTAAAGTTTGCAACATTTAACTTTTTATGTACCTTAGGACCAGACTGTCGATTTTTAGGCATTATCGAAAACAATTTTTTGCACGCACTAGACGATGGTCAGTCCAGCTCTATGCTCTTCTCTTGGCCCGAACGCTAGAAACGTCTCTCAATCAATCGCACTTTTGATCAGAATATAATCAATGAGATACCAGTGCTTAGATCCTGGGTGCATCCAGGTGGTTTGATATCTATTTTCTGCTTAAACAGAGTGTTGGTGATAACCAGATTATTCTCAGTACAAAACGTCGGAAGAGCTACTCCATTTTTATTACATTTTGCAATCCCATGTCGGCCTAAAATAAGCCATGAAACGTAGTCCTTTCCAACTCTTGCATTGAAATCTCCCTATATGACCAGCTTGTCAGAAATTGGTAATTTTCTCAATAATTGTGCTAGATAGTCATAAAACTGTCCTCCAGTTTCATCAGAATGGGACATTGTTGGTGCATAAATACTGACAACGGCAAAAAACCTACCTTTTGTCAGTTTAATACGACATGACGTGGTCCGTTCAGATATACCACTTGGAAACTCTGCAAAGAGTATGCTAATGTATTCTTGAGAGCAAACCCAACACCAGATTCTCTATGCTGACCCTTAGGTAGGCCTCTCCAAAAGATAGTATATCCATAAGTAAGTTCATTTATTTGACCCTCACCAGAGAGACGAGTTTCACAGAGCCTAACTACATCAAGGGAATATTTTTTAAGCTCACATGCAATAAGTGCAGTACGCCTTTCTGGCCTCTTGTTGAAATTATCATCAAGAAGTGTGCGCACATTCCAACAGCCAAAGTTCAAAGGATGCTTATTTTTACTTTTTCTTGAAAATTGTTCGACCACAGTGGCAGGATGACGCCCAGGCCCAGCCTGTGATACACTGGGACGCCTGCCGAGGCAGACCTCTTTCCCTGACGTTCTCAAACCTTTTTTGCCATTTACTGAATCTGTTTGAGACATTTTAGAGTAAGTTACAAGTGCATTTTCAGGTTTCTGCCAACCAACAAATTCAATGATTTTACTAAGATTTGGTGTACAGGAAGTAACTGTGCAGATGAATAATTTTCAGTTGGTGTAGCTTGCACTGCACTACCTCCACCTATTGGCTCAAGAAGACTTTCATCTGTGTGACATGAAAATTGACAAAGCCAGGAACTTCCAAGGCCTTAGGTTTTATTTCGGAGATTTCCTTCTCCTAAGTAGATTACCAACCAAGGTTAAAGAGCTTCTACCTGTCCATGAGGTAAGGTATCCCATTCCGGACACCAAACCGACACTCACTCTATAAAGTGATCAAATATCACTCCGGTGGCCGACGCGAAGTAGCTCATTCATGCATAAAATGAAGTACGATATGTGATTTGCAAATGTAAATAAGATTTTTTAAAATTGTTATATATAAATATAAAAAAGTAAAAGAAATGCAATTTAGAAATATAAATA
Organism: Octopus bimaculoides; assembly: GCF_046866305.1. Classification (NCBI taxonomy): domain Eukaryota; kingdom Metazoa; phylum Mollusca; class Cephalopoda; order Octopoda; family Octopodidae; genus Octopus; species Octopus bimaculoides. The sequence goes on along the minus strand of NC_142928.1, from coordinate 111,483,607 downwards.
ATAATATAAATAATGTAAGATTTAAATATATATGAAAAAATAGGTACGATGTGTGAATAAGAATTAAATAAGAATTAAATATAAATAATATATATATAAAAGTAAAAATATACATATATATATACACATAAGAGAAATATATATATATATATATATATATATATATATATATATATATATATATATATTAGTTTATGTATATATTAATATTATCTCAGTTTTAAAAAACCTTGACAATGTAAATATGTTAATAGTTACCATGGGTAGCAAAAATTACACAAAAAAACAGGATATCACACCCGTTTTATAGGTAGAGATACCAAGTTAAAGTGATGCATTTTGAGTAGATATGAATAATAACAATAAATGGAGCAAAACACATATAAATAAGAGTTCCTTTAATTCCTACATATGTTTCAAAATATATGTGTACTCTACTCCAAAGAAGTAAGAGCTGCTGGAATTCCACATATATTCATCGTCAGGGAACCAACATATAGAAGCAAGACAAATGCGAAATGAAGAGGTAACTTACAAGTTATAATATTACCTGGCCAAGTAAGTGACCGTTAGAAGTAAGAACGCTTGTTTACATAATGTTATAAAGGGAGGGGGCAGTAAACGCTAAAGGTTTAAAATAAATGATTAAAATGGGGGGGAGGGCAAAATAGATCACAGTAAAGTAAGTTAAAGTAGTAAGTTAAATGCTAATTCAAAAGTGGAGGAAGGGAGAGAATCAAGAGAGTTCATCAAATATAAAAAAATTTCTCCTTAAGGAAAAGACTAATAACATACTAATATAAAGCGAAGAAAGTAAATATAAGAAATAAATAAAGCATCATAGTCTAGTAATATATTATATTATTATACGGATATTAACGCAAGTGAATGGTAAAACAAGGTACAGGATATTTAGTTGAGAAATAATAATAATAATGTACACGCTTACAAGGAGAAGATTGGAAACATTTAGTTGAAGTTACCAATGGTACAAACAACAACCAGTGTGGCATTACTAGGAAGAATTTACTTAACTAACTATAGAAGGGGAAAATAAAGAACAAGTGGTGATTGAAGCAGAAATAGATATTGTTTAAGATTATATTAAAAATATTAAGATTAATAACATACTGATTTGAAGCAAAGAATGTAAACATGATAAATGAAACATCATTACCTTGTAATATATTAATATACGGATGTTAACGCAAATCAAAGGAAGAACAAGGTACAAGATATTTTGTTGAGAAATAATAATAACAACAATATACATGCTTACAAGGAGAAGATCGAGTATATTAAGACAAAGTAACTAGTGGTACAAGGCAACTCAAGTAGCATTACTGGGAAGGAAATTACTTAATCAACTATAGAAGGGGAAAATAAAAGTTTCTCCTTAAGGAAAAAACTAACAACATACTAATATAAAGCGAAGAAAGTAAATATAAAAAATAAATAAAGCATCATAGCCTAGTAATATATTATATTATTATACAGATATTAACGCAAGTGAATGGTAAAACAAGATACAATTCCGAGATGCTAATCTTATTGTTACAGATATTGTTATGATTCCTATATTAATACCTAAATGACTATTGCCATCATTTGTGTGTGTTAAATTATTGGAGTAATTATTATTGTTATTGGTATGAACATTACTATTATTATTATTATAACTGGGATGGCTGTCTAGAGAGGAATCTAAAAACAAATCTTTAGTATTAGAAAACTCAAATCTAACCTTATGCGAGTTAATTATTGGGTAATAGTGGGAACCCTTAGGAAAGTTCCTACTCACCGTGTCTCGGAACTGCCGGACCAAATTTGATTTAACTTGCTTCCCAAACGGGAGGATGAGCCAGATATTATTATCAACAGATCTAGATACAGTATTAGTGTGGTTAAATAAATAAAGAATTTTGAATTTTTTTAAGTGTTTAGAGCCAGTTGGGTCTCCTCTCTTATGTGAGTGATAAGCATGTTCCACTTTTTCAGTAAAGTGAGAAGAATGGGAAGAAATAGAAATGGGTTCATCCACGCTAGTAAAGGGGGTATCATGTTGTGTAAAAGGAAAAAAGATCTCTAGAAGAGTCGATGTACCTTACCTTGTCTTTATAACCTGCCTTCAATAAGGCTGAATTATAAAAGTCAGCCTCCTTATTGAAAATTTGGGAGCTAGAGGAAAGTTTGCAAAGCCTAATTGAGATACTCCTAACCAAATTACTAGTTATATGTCTTGGATGGTTACTAAAGGGGCTTATGTACTTGAGATTAGTTGATGGAATATATATATTTACAGATATGTCAGGCGCTCTTAAGTGCTACTGGTAACATGTAAAACCAGTACAAGCTATCGCATGGTCGGCTCGTCGGCAACTAATCTAGTAACCCCACCAGGCTTGCTTGGTGAGCAGCACACCCTGCGGGATGGAAAATAAGACCCATCAAAGGGCGAAGGAACTCCTGAACAGTCAATTTCTTTATTAACTATATAAGGTTGAGAAAAATAGGGGACGATACGAGGACAGACAAAACAAACATTGGGTTCAGAGGATCGAATGGGACGAAACGTATGAATAAACAATTAAGATATAAACAATTAAATGAGAATAAGTGATTTGCAAAACATGAAGCGGAGGACGCGGTCGACCCCACAAACCACATACTCACACTGAAGATTTTGTTTTTTTCCTTTTCTTTGTTCTCGTTTCGACAGGTTCTTTCACTCGCAACATACTTGCTACATACTTCCATCTTTTACAAAACACACTTTGCGACAGGCATTTCTTCTCCAGTCTTATTTTCCGTGTCATGTGGAAAACGAAAAAGTCAATTAACCCGAGACAGGAAATGAACATGCCTGTTGCAATTCCTTTTCCTCTCGTCTTCCATACTACCTCTTTCACAACAGCAACTACCGAGAGAAAACAGGCTCACTCCTCCCTATTCTGGGAGGGCGACGGAACGATCTTAATTACAGATTCGCACCACAGTTCTACTCTTCTCGAATGTGACAGCAGGTGTTCAATATAAGCCCAGTCACCTTGGGGCATTGCACAATCGCGTGCAGGACAGTTTCACTGTCCTGCTCGCATCTTGCACAAACAGGCGAAGGCGCACACCCGTGTCTAAAGAGCTTGTCTCGAACCGGTAAAGCTCCTCTGTAACATTGCCAGGCCAGACATACATACATACATACATACATACATACATACATACAAGTTATCTCTACAGTTAGTTCCTTTAGAATTTATAGCCAGCATTGAAATTTACGATATTTCGTATACGCATATGTCAATATAAACAATGCGATCGAAGATAGAAAATAGGTAATGTGTATATATGCATATTTCAGGCATATCCAACCCATTAACTATCCCCGAATACATTGTTTGAATGCTTACTAACTTTAGCTGTATAACACTATAGGATTGACTTATTTACATATTAAACACATTCATGGCAACTGGTATGTACATCCTAATTGTACCCCCAAGTTAGTTTGTCATATCTATGAAGTGAAGCCCAACACTAACTCAAACGATCCACGCTAAACGCCAGTGTGTCAAGGAGATGAAAACTTTGGATAAGCATCCGGATAAGTTTCGATTGTCATGCTGAAAAGCACTGCCCACACCGAGTTTAGCATGCAGTCTCACAAATTTTAATCTTTTCCTGTCGAATTAGATGCACAATTGTTAATTCCCACTCGGTGGAGGAAAAGTTGTGCATCATGATTCATGCAGACGAAACATTGTATGAGCAATAAGCGTGGCTATACCTTATGAGTGAGGCCGTATGGAAGAAGGTAGTTCAGATTATCAGAGTCCGATGAAGTGTCCGCAGAAGAATGAGTGAGAAGATTGGGAGCAGCTTTCTAATGAGCTTTGTAGAATGAGGCCGCAAATGATTGAAGTTTAAGTACATTTTGGCTGTTAAGGGTGATATGAATCTTTGCAACGGCGTTTTTTTTATATATATATGATCGCCATTAGAGTTCGTAAGAGATCGTGAAAATTAACATTTGCAACAAATTAACTGCATGTTGTCCAACACCTAAGAGAGTAGGATGCAAGACGTGAGCAGTGATAGCGTCCGTATGGCTGCTACCTTGCCTGTTCATCATCATCCGGTCGTGCTTATTGCACGGGTCTCCGTGACTCGTTCTCTCCAGTCTGTTTGGTCCACCATTGCATGTAGTAGATTTTCTCGGGTGCACTTGGAGTCCTCGCACAGTTGTTTTATGTAAATTCGGTGTGGTCTACCAACATTTGTGTACCCATGCTTCAGTTCTCAGAAAAAAACGTCGCTGAAGATCTCATTATTTGATTTCCAACAATGTCCAACGAATCTTGTTCTTTCTCTGATGACGTGAGATATTGGTGGTAAATTACCATAGAGGAGTGCAGCTAGAAGTGCAGCTAGAAGCATTCTTGTATAAGTTCTGTCAACTTCTTTTTTCAAGACGCGTTGTTTAGAGTCCTTATTGTACATCCATATAAGAGAACTGGCTGTGCAACAGCCTGAAAGAAATTAGGCTTCATATTTAATGGAAGTTGAGATTTCTGGACCGTTGGTAATTTATTTAAAGCTGCCCAGGCTTTACCGATTCGGACATGTCAGGTCGATCTTGAACGCCACTGGTAACATGTAACCCAGTACAACTTGTTACATGGTCGGGTCATCGGCGATTAAACCCTATCAAGCTTGATTGGTGAGGAGGGTGATTGTTGGACACACTGCGGGACGAAAATTAAAATCCGTCAAAGGGCGGAGGAACTCATGAGTAGTCAATGGCTATCAAACAACATGTGCATATTCATATATTGTTTATATATTTTTATTATATTTATATTTCTAAATCTAACATATATTTTATATGTTTATATGCGTGCTCCAATTGATCCCAAGAGCTATGCTGGCGGGAGTTCATCTCTTGGTAGGGTCACCTATGCCAGACAGGCCGAGGGCTAGTATGCAGATTAAAATAATCACTCTAGAGGAATAAATTTCAATGATGAAAACCCCTGAGCCAAGGTCAAGATGAAACCATGGGAAGCAGCATGATAGATGTGTTTGTTTCGGCAGAAGAGCTACTATTTGCCAACTGCGAAACACACAAAGACACTGGGCGGAGAACTTACAAAGTCAACGGCTAGGATCACCCAGTTCAGTAAGGCAACTACTGCAACATCCATAGGTACTTTCTCCTGATGCACAAAGAGAAAATGGAAGAAATACGTCTTGCATACGGTATTCTAAAGGAAACTGTCAATGTTATTATGATGTATAGAAATACTCAATACTCTCCAAATAACGACACAGAGTGGCTAGTGTCCTCCAAGGTGGCACCCTACCTGTTCATTATATGTCTAGACTATGTTCTATGCACTTCTGTAGGTGACATAAAGGACAGAAGCAGACGTATTCCAACAGTGATCATCATAGATGTTGATAATGCTGATGATTTAGTGCTACTTGCTGATGAAGTTTGTGATGCAGAGTCTCTCTCGCACAGTACTGAAAGTGCCGCTAAAGGTGTTGGTCTTCACGTCAACTCAGACAAGACGCTGCAACAGTTTCACACCAGGAAAATCCTTGCCTGCTAACAGAGATTAACTAAACATGAAAATTCAATTTTATATAAAGATTGAATGATTATAAAGTGAGCGTCAATTAAAATACATTTCATTTTCAAAATTAAATAGAATCTATAAATAGAACTTAATTTTTTTAATGAATGTCAGATTTCAAACTGCTGGTTATTCGGATTCAAGGTCTGCTGATACTGAGAAGCAATGGAATCGCAAACATCATGAAACATTTCTTTCGGCATTTGTGTAATATTCTCGTCCAATATCTGCCATTAATTTGTCGATTGTTGCTTGTGTTGTACTGTAAACTTCATCTTTTTAGTATCCTCATAAAATAGTCTTGTGGTATACGTTCCGGCGAACGAAGAGGGTATTCTACTGAACCACTTAGTCCAATCCACTTGTTTTGCAAAAATTTATCAAGATAGGTCCAGGCCATTATCTTACCATGGTAGTGTGGTTCTGGCTTATCTTCATTAAGAACAGGCTATTCTTGGAATGTAACTTTTCCAATGACAGCGCTTCAAAATGCGACGGACGTTTGACTTTGAAATTTCTATCACATGACTCTTTTGTTTGATAGAAGTACTTGAGCTCTGGCAATTGGGTTGTAATACCCTTTCTTAATTTGTGGGCTTCGTTGATATCCACAGACATCTGGAACATTTCTTGTGGGTATACTGAAGAGTTCCATCTGCTTTAAATTTATTTCTAATTCGAGTGATAGTAAGTTGCGTAGGGGGATCTTTTTGATACTTCTTCCTAAACTACTTTTGCATTTCGACTGCATTTTCAAACTTCCAGTAGCATTTTAGGATAAATTTTCTGTCTTCAAAGCGTACTCTGGCTCCCCTCATTATTTGCAAAGAGTTAAATCGAAAGAGATATGAAAATTAAGTGAATTGTCAGTTGTTAAAGAGTGTATACATTTATATTTATAATATAAATAGTGTTAAAGAGTGCATACATACATATTTATATTTATATTTATAATATATATATTTAGATATATTATATTTATAGGTGAACATTCGAAAGAAAGTAGCACTCAACACATTTAGATAGAATTCTAAAGTATTCAATGATAAATTGGTTGTTTCACAGTACTTAAATTTCCGAAGACGCGGAACGCACATATGAACTAAGAAATTTAAAATAGCTTGTAGATGAAAATATTTGAGTCCCCAATTGCTCAGTCTAAGTCTTTTACTTTCTGTAGTTAAGCAACAACATCAGCTAATTCCACTATGTTCTACGAGGTAAATAGTCAAGTAGTCGATAGTCTGTAAAATTTAACAGTTTAATGATGACACCTGCAGGTGTACCGCGTAGTGAGATAACCAGTTTGATGATACCAGTTTGCATGGCTGCGTTGTGTAATAATAGTAAGGTCTTGTAGGCTACAATGTAGGGTATATAATATCCACACTTGTACGTGGGTCAGCAAGGCCTAGGCACAGAATCCAAGTTATTAGCGGTCAATGGTTTGAAGTCCATTAACAGGTGTATATTTGATGACTACAATATGATTGATCTATTTTTTTTTGTCGTACTATATGCAGTTTGTCTCGGTGTCGGAGTTGACAATTTCGAAGTTCATATGTTAAAGAGGGACCCTGTGAAAGATACCTTGTGTATCTTTCACAGGGTGAAAGATATCTTCTGTAAAGATATCGTTTTCTTGGAACCAGAATCTACAGACAAAATGAGACAGAAAAATGTAGATTTTCTTGCCCCTAATACTTGAAGGGGGTGTGCAACGTAAATCTTCCCAGGAAATCATTAGCTATTATTCTCCTGTGGTGTTTCGTAATACCGTAGGTGTATGGATGGCTTCATACATCATAGCCTTTGAAAGACGATTACTCTTAGTGTGCGGTAGGTGGAATTTGGGCAATTATTGAATGGAGTGTGGGTTAGAAACTGCTTGGGCACGTGTTTTTTTTATAGTAACGTGAAATGCCGGAAGAGAGTATATAAGCATGAGTCCCTACCCATGATTCTATGGTCATTGAAGAGTTTATGACACCTGTGACTTCTTGGGAAATGCTTTCTACTTAACAAGAATCTTATAGATAAATTAGATATTGAATTGCATAGTAGATTACGCCACATTTCCATTCCTTTTTTTACTTTCTTCGGGTTTGGGGGTGCTTGCACTAAATTATCAGTAAAATCACTCCTTAATTCTACTTCATTTTAATGGGATGCTACCCTGTTAAAGTACCCTCTGTCTGCTGATAGGTTTGAGAGACTTCTGTTTGTGCCCGCGACTAGTTTTCTAATTACAACTGGGGGTTGTTTGAAATTTCTATGGATATAAGTAGTTTTCTCATTAAGTGTTAAAATTGCTTGCCTTGTGATTAAGGGTGACATCCAGTAAGTCGGCCTTTGTTAATTTGGTGGTAACAGTTATACTTAAGTCGAATTCCTTGAAGATGCTTATAAAATTCTTTCTAAACTTACCCAGAGTGTGTCGATTCGTACGGTTTGCGACTGCCAGGACAACGTCCATGTACATGTCTGAACTGTGAGAGTATGTACGTTTTTTAGAGTGTCCAAAGTGTCTCTCTACTTTTCTAGCCGGTAAGAATCATTGTGGAACAGGTGTGGCTTCTTAACGTTCACAACAGTTTTGGTATCAAAATCGCTAATTCTACTAAACTGAAATCTGGAGCTAGTTGAACTTTCAGGCGGCATTATTTTCGATGCTGCAGGACTAGTTAATTATAGATGCACTCTAATCTTATTAAATAATCTTGTTCCCTTTCTACTGTCGCAGTTGACGGCGTTGAGAATGTTTACTTACAATATTAATCTTGGTTTTAGAGGGGGTGATTACTGTGCATTTAGGGCTGAAAAAAGCTTGCGATGTGCTTTGTACAGTACCTGTCGACATTATTGTCACAAAATATGCTTTCTAATATAGAAACACATTCGTGTGCACATTTAAGTATCAAACTATGTATGTGTACTTATTGTGTAAAGAGGTTTATAAATGAGAACTGATACGTTCCTGTGAGCAAGTGTGTATGAATATGCATGTTGATTTCTGATACGTCCAGTTCTGTTGATCATAAAAACAGAATTTAAGAACGCCTTTAGTCATCTAGCCGCACAGATTTACTGCCAACAAAATGTTAGCCATTTGATTGTGTTCATTACTTTCTCCACTTTCTATAGAGATGCTTTGATAAAAATAGATTGCTATAAATAAGATGGCTATAGGAAATATATAATGTAAATAAAATGAAGATTTTTAAAGATTATTTCTATTTCTTAAGGGGAAACAAGAACTCAATGAAACAATGTGACAATGTAAAGTTGAAAATGTTGAAAATACAAGTTTTTTCTAAAGTCTAAAAAAAAAAAAGAATACATTCAATATTAGCAAAGAAATGACAGGTTTAAATTTGAAATATTTTTCATTATAAAGAAAGCAAAAAAATGTAGAAGCTACAATCTTCGCACAATATTTCACTATTGACTAACATCCCTGAGCGCTATGGAGAAATTACAATTTCTAATATAGAAATGTCACTACTTTTGTGATATGGATTGCTGAAAGAAAGATCTTCAAAGGCTTCTCTGTGAAGAATGAGAAAAACTTAGTTGTATTAGTTTGGCAGCAACTGACACTGATGTGTAGATTGCTTTTTAAAAGTCTCGATACAGAAGAGTTACCAATACTGAAATATTAATATAAAAGTTATATCTTGAGTGGGTGTCTACGAGAAGAAGTTTAAACAGCTTTTCATTGTGTAAACTGAACCTGCAGATTATTGGAGAGGGACTCGTGGGAAATATGAAATAGGTATGTGTGTGTATGTGAGCGTGTGCGCGACTTTCAGTTTCTACCTACAAAATTCACTCACAATGCATTGGTAGGCTCAGGGCTATAGTCTAAGACACTGGCCTAAGATTCTACGCGAGGGGAATAAATTCGAAACTACATGGTCGAAAAATCAAACAGAAACCACGATAAGTTCACTACCCGGTGTACGATTATCAAGAAAGGAATAGTTGAGTTTCGAGTATTAAATTTCGAACATCCAGAAATCATAATGGTGATGAGTATATTAATCAAAATTCAGAGAGGCGAAAGATAAATATTTATTCCGTATGTTGACAGCAGTTTTTAAAATTTATATCTAGTTATTTCACTGTCGCTAAAGCGTCTTATATTCGAGAACTACCTAATACTATGGTCATGTACCTACACGTAATATACTCAGTTTGCCTAATCCTTTAGATGGATTAGCTTAACTTATACCACTTGTATCGTTATCATTATTTCTGACTTATAAGAGAATAATTCCTAACAAAATTGTATAGCTAAAATACTTGTATTTCACTCAATAAGGTAAAATTGGAATTGATAAACTGGCCCAAATCCAGTTTATTCCTGGTTTATTAATTCTTTTATTAATTATAAATAGGTATGTTTATTGCACATGACCATAATAGTTATAACTGCACATGCAATCTCTGGATGTTTTGCAATGCATATGTGTGTATGTGTGTGTGTGTGTGTGTGTGTGTGTGTGTGTGTGTGTGTGTGTGTGTGTGTGTATTTTATATATGAACACAAAGTGAATGTTATTGGCGCTATGTAGAGCTTCGCTGAATGTTCACAGGCAGAGATGTTTGCGGGCGGTGAATATACGAAGATCGTTAGAGCAATGAAAGATAATTCAATACTGCAGTTTCAGGCTTTACGGATGACATGCGTGGGCACGAATCCAATTGGTCTTCAGTTAAATGTACCGTTAGTGATCGGAATTTTAAAATATTCACTACATATCTGCCTGTTTACTGGGTGTACATTCGCTTTGTATTCATAATTCTACCTTTTATGGTACTTTATTCTTGCTGGATAGTAATATTATTATTTTAAAAAATAATTATATCTCTTGCATATCTTTTCACTGATCTTGGTTCGAATTTTGACTGGAGTTTTCAACTGAGTAAACATGTAGTGAATATTTTGAAATTTCGGTCGCTTATGGTAAATTCAACTGAAGAAGACCAATCGGATTCGTGCCTACGCACGTGATACGAAAAGTCTGAAACGGCAGTATTGAATTATTCTTCATTGCTCTAACGGTCTTCGTAGAGTTAAGACAGAATTCGCTTTGTATTCATAATTCTACCTTTTATGGTGCTTTATTCTTGATGGTTAGTAATATTATTATTTTTAATAATATTTATATCTCTTGTATATATATATATATATATATATATATATATATATATATATATATATATATATATATATATATATATATATATATACATACCAAATACATTCATAAGGCTTTGGTTGACAAAAGACACTTGCCCAAGGTGCCAAGCAATTGGACTGAACCCGATAAGATGTGGTTCGGAAGCAAGCATTTTACTACACAGCCATTCCTGTGTCCATACATACATACATACATACATACATACATACAAACATACATACATACAAACATACATACATACGTACGTACGTACGTACGTACGTACGTACGTACTTACTACACGCACCACGACACAAATTGTAAAAAGAAAAAAACTTTATTTTCTTCCTCTCCACCTTTTTATCCATTTCTCCACTTTTTAAAATAAAACTTCAATCTTCACCAAACATTTACACTTCTATTATCTATCTCTGTGAAACTAATTGAAATTCTGTGAACATTTAAACATTTGATTGTTTAAGCATATTTTACCTTGAAACTTTAAACTCTCCTAAACCCTTTGTTTATATATTTATACCACTGATAAGCAAAACAAATTGTCGAAACTGGTTTGGCATTTGAATAAATCTATTACAAAATTTAAAAACGACACGTTTTGAGATTCAGGTGCATTTAAAAAAAAAAACAAATTCCCCTATCTGTCAATCTATCTATCTCGTTTTATCTACCTCATCTATACATACATTCCTTTATACATACATATGTGTATGTATGTGTGTATATATATATATGTGTATATATGTATGTATGCACATATATATATATATGTATATATAAATTAATTTATGTATATATTAATATTATCTTGGTTGAAAAAACTTCGATAATGTAAATATGTTAATAGTTACCGGGGTAGCAAAAATCATACAAAAACTGGGATATCATACTCGGTTAATGGGTAGAAATTCCATGTTAAAGTGATGCATTATGAGTAGATATGAAGAATAATAATAAATGGACCAAAACGCATATGATCAATAAGTTCCTTTAATTCATACATATGTTTCAAAATTTATGTGCACTCTACTCCAAAGAAGTAAGAGGTGCTGGAAATGCATATAAATTCATCGTCAGGGAACCAACTTACAAAAGCAAGACATGCGCTAAATGCTAAGGTTGCGTACGAGTTATAACATTATATAGCTAAGTAAATGACCGTTAGAAACAAGAACGCTAGTTTACAGGGAGCTGTTTAGGGAGAGAGGCTATGAACGCTATACTAAAAGTTTAAAATAAAAAGAAGACATAATGAACCGCAGTAAAATTCAAAAATCTAAAGTTCAAAATAATGGTAAACAAAAAATCTTCGTAAAGGAGAAAGGGAGAGAATCCAAGGGAGAATCCAAAGGGAGAGAATCCAAGGACCACAAAAAATATTTTGGTCCAACCCTTCTCTACGCCTTATTTGTCCCTCTAGATCAGACATGGGCATTCTTAGCAAAAACAATAGTAGATAAGTTAAAACTAAGACTATGGTCAAATTCTTCTCAAGTAATAGAATGGTTTAATTCAATTAAAAACAAGAGTAATACCAAATTTATACAGTTCGACATCTCTAGTTTCTACTCATCTATTAACCCCATTATCCTTAACAAGGCACTTTGGTTCGCCCATAATAAGGCAGGTCTTTCTAGAGACAAAATTAGTGAAATATTAGCGGCTCGTAAATCAATTATAAAATTTAACAATAAGCCTCCTCCGTGGGGGGAATTTCCAAAATTAAAAAAACTTTCTTCGGTTTTATTTTGCCATCTTCTAAACGAAAATGATTAAATGACCAAGAATGCCGTTCCACAGACAATGGTCACTGCCGACTCTGCCGTTAAAGTCCCCCAACACGACGAGTTTGTCATGCGCGGGGACTCTCTAGATGGTGCGGTCCAGCAGGTTTTAGAACGAAGACTTGACGTCGTCTTCAGATGTAACGGTAGAGACGTACACAGAGATCAGCATAAGGGATCTGTCACGAATGAACGGGATCCGAACAGTCATCAGGTGCTCGCTGACAGCAGTTGGGACGAGTCTGTGTTGGCCCACGAGTTTCGTTTAGATGGCAAGGTCAACTCCATGGATGCATGCTTCTTTAGGATCCTTCCCCTTCCAAAAAAATGGTGTATTTGGAGCCAGCTTCTTTGATGTTACCTTCTCCGTAAAGCCTAGTTTCGCTCAAGGCTGCCACGCCGATGTTGAAGCGGGCTGTACGTCGCTCAGGACGATTAATGTCATTCTTGTCCTGGAGAGTGCGGATGTTCCAGGCCCGAGAGTGAGAGGTTGTGAAACAAAGGATTTAGTAGTCGATGATAGATGAGTTCCGACCGCTGAGTGGGAGGTCCGCCAGCCGCGGTATGCTGGCCAGATCTAGTTGCCGTATCCGATGTTTACCCCACCTTTTCTAGGGGCTCCTCCTTAAGGGGTGGGCTGAAGTAATCCTAAAGAGTTCAGCTGCCGAACTCCAATTAGACGGGTATTCATTGGAGAGCGACCATCTAAGATTCGCCGCCAATGTGTGGTCACGGAGTAGAGGTTTCCAGCTTTCCATCGGCATTGGGCTTTATTTTAGACTCAGAGTAGAAAGACGAAGCCAGTCGCTGAGTAAATTGTTTGGGGTGATCGTGGCTGCGCGACGGCTACGCGCACGCACTTGGCCAGGAACTATTCCACTGCTCAAGAATTGAGACGTGCTGTCTTGTTGAAGCTGGTAGCAGCGAGCTGTCGGAGTTTGATGTCACGCTTGCCCGCCAGACGTCGCGCCTGCCCACCAGATGTCGCCCTCTTCCTTGGCAGGTGTCGCCCTCTTCCTCGAGTCAATCCTTGGCAGCTTGAGATTGTCCTCCTCTGCTTGTTTCGCCGTGATGTTAGTGTTTGGTCGTGTTTAGTCGGGACCTCATCCTCGGCCTTGCCGCCATGGGCGGCCCTACCAGGAGTCTAAGACTCCACATGACATCACTTTCGAAATTATTGGAACACACAAGCTCTTCCACCATGACAAAGGACGACCAGCGGAAGATATATATATATATATATATATATATATACAAAATACAAAATGGCTGATAGTTAGCAAGGTGGGACACACATAAGAAAGAAGAAAGCAAAGGACCACTGATGAGGTCACAGAAGTGTGACGAAAGAACTCTGGCCGAAATAGGATTAATGTAATGTAATGTAATATAAAGCTGAAGCAAATTAACACCAAATATACAGTGCGTGCGTTTTCATTGGCTAAACTGGCAATATGACCATCCCCAAGTACAACACACACACACACACACACACACACACACACATATATATATATATATATATATATAGTGTTTGCCGAAAGTCCCCTAACTTTATGTTTAACAACTGAATGAATTTAATAAACCCATCTAAATATGAAACATCATGAAAATAGTTCAAACTGAAGTCCCTCTTGAGTAACACATCTTTCCATTCGAGTCAATACAAAATTGCAGATAGTATTTATGGAATTTTGATTTACTGTCGGGTGACTTTGGGTCAACCCTGTATTTTTATACATGCCTGTCGCAAAGGAACAATTGGAACTGTAATCAACAGTGAACATTGGATATGTATTATATGTGACCGTGTTCTGTTGTCAAAAGCAGGATACGTGAAAATCACATGAAAATCGTAATGCCCAGATAAGTAATGATTTTGGACACCTCTTACGACTTGTGTCACAAGTCAAAAAACTTGTAACTTGTAAGACAATATCTGAACTTAAAAGACATATGCTAGTTCACAAATAACATTCCTTCAGAATCAGATTCCAAAGGGCAAAGATATAGAAGAAACTTGAACAATATCTGTCACTTGTGTTTTAAACCCTGTCAGTCAGCAGTTGGTCTTAAAAGTAATCTAAGGGTCCATCAACGGAATGACTGAGCTGTGTGATGGGGTGTGGTGTTTGTGTTGATGGGACGACTATCATCTGTCAAGATGAAGCAATTATATATATATATATATATATATATATATATATATATATATATATATATATATATATATATATATATACATATATATATATATATATAGAGAGAGAGAGAGAGAGAGAGAAGAGAGAGAGAGAGAGAGAGAGAGAGAGAGAGAGAGAGAAAGAGAGAGAGAGAGAGAGAGAGAGAGAGAGAGAGAAAGAGAGAATAATAAGGTAGTCAGAATGTTGGATGATTATATATATATATATATAAAAGATAATAAGAGTGAAAAAACTACAGAAGGCTTGTGTTACATGGTTAAAGTATATATTTAAATTATGTCAGAAAAATGTTTAAAAAATGTTAGAAAAATGTTATAAAATCTTTTTGGTATATAAACATTGTATTTTGAGAAATAACCGGTTTCGTGCTGTCTTTTCAAATTTCTCTACTTCATTGTGTCGTGTTCGCTCCAGTCTGAGAAAGAAGAGTTCCGGTATAGGGGAGATAATCGAAATCTAGGAGGTGGTAGAATTTGATTAATTTACCATGGTTTTGTTCTATATTTTTTTCCCCTTTTTTTTCTCAGTGGGGTGATGAATTTCCTTATTTAAATGTGTTAGCAATGGTTAAGTTTGGGTTTGTATTTTTGAATGAAAAAAGTTTCCTTATTTAATCTAATCTGTGTGCCATTAAAACACCAACACAGATTAGAGTAAATAAGGAAACTTTTTTCATTCAAAAATACAAACCCAAACTTACTCTCCCCGGTCACAATAAAATATGTTTCAACGCATGAACTTACATAAGGAATCTTGCAAACCAAATCCAAATGTTATACGTGGACCTGTCAATTCATTTAAGCAGATTAAATATTACGGTTTATGATTTGTATTATTATATGCTTGGTTGAAGGGTTTACAGATTGATTAGAATATGATTAGGGATAAGGTAAATAAAATAAAAATAAGAAACAATAAATAAAGTAGAAATAAAGATGATTGAAGGAGGATAAATATGAAGAAGGTAAATTTATAATTAATAATAAATAAAATATTCATTTATAAAGTATAAATAAAATTATAAAAATTATATATGTATATATATATATATATATATATATATATATATATATATATATATATATATGTATATATGTATATATGTACATACATATAAATAAATATAAATATCTATTCATATACACGCACACACACATACACACATATATACGTATACATATACATGCATACACATGTACATATATACATGTATACACGCATACACACGTACATACACATACACATACATTCATATATTAATATTATCAATATCAATTACATATATATTTGTGTGTATGTTTATATATACACACATATATACATACATGTACACACATACACACACATATATATGTATGTGTGTGTGTATATATATACATATAGATACATGTGTATATATATTATGCACACACATACACGTGTGCATACACATACATATTAGTGAGTATCAAAGAGTGTATGTATATTCAAAGGTTATTAAAAGGTTACTAAAAATATGTAAGGGTGGTTATTAATGTAAGGCAATGGGGGCAACAATGATTCAAGATGTAATGGTTGTAGTCATTATTATTAGTTTAGTTAAGTAAATATTTGTGGGGAAGAGAATTATATTAGCGGAATTAAAGCTTCAAAGAGTTTACATAAATTCTTCAGTGAGAAACAGTTATTAATGTTATATATTATATTATATTATATAGTACAAACAGTTATTAATGTTATATATTATATTATATTATATAGTACAAACATTTATTAATGTTATATATTATATTATATTATATAGTACAGTATATTCTATAGTTTAATTATATGTCTATTAATTACTTAAATTTAGAGAACACATATTTTCCCGCATGAATACAAGAAATATTTTTCTCTTTTTGTAAGTTAAGAAGAGCATAATTAGAAATAAGTATTTTGAATGTTTCTTCTATGCATTTCTTGTTATTGTTTTGTAAGCCGTTGCAGAAAGAAAAATATCCCATTTAATTTCAAATTCAGTGTTATTATCCTTCAACTCCCATATAAACTAACTTAATCCAGTGGAGTTAATTTTTTGTTTATTTTTAAAATTTTGGAAATGGTTTGGCACGCGGGTCATCGGTTGAATCAGTATAAAAATATTTTTTGCAGAGCATCAACTGTGCATTGATAGACTACATTTCTTCTCTTATATGAATTCTTAAACTTACAATTAGTTTTAACTTTGCATTCATAATTGTCATTAACATTTTTATGTGTGTATTTATGGGAAGAGTTGATACTAAGGGAAGAGTTGATACTATATAATCCCCATCACTGGGGATTATATAGTCGTTATAATTAAAGTTGGTGGTGTTTGAGAGATTTGGTTAAAGTTTAGGAGAATTAGTAGAATTGTTGTCATGGATGTTTCTATTGGTGTAGAATTTATTTAATTTTCTGTTGTTAATTGATAATATAATTGTAAATAAATTAGGAGCTAGGCTAAAACCAGTCTGGACATTTTTGTGGGTTATTATTTCATTGTATCTATCATCAATGTTAAAATGTTTATGAATGACCCTGAATATGGATTTAACAATATTATTTTTAATTTGCATTGCATATGGGATAATTAACCAAATCTTATTAGATTTTATTAGATAATTATTATCTATAGGCGTTTTATAATCAGTTTTAGATTTAGCTAATGAACCGGGTGTGTGATTTAATATCATTATTCAGAACATTGTGGATTAGCAGTGGTTCTGGAATTTGAGGTAATTATTTGTTAATTCGTATCATTATATTTATTATTTGTACTTTTATCATTATAGGGATAATAATTGTTAATTGATTGTTATTAATTATAGCTTTATAGGATAATTTAATATTAGTTTTTTTCTTTGTGTTTACTATTGTGAGGTTGATTATTACTAATTTTGGGTTTGTTATCATTATCATTTGCTAGTTTATTAATAGGTGAATTACTAGTTCTACGTTTATTTTTACTTCTATTTCTAGCTATAGTGGGATTACAAACCTTATCAGTTTTATTTTTTGACTTGTAATTAGTTCTATAGTATTTATTAATATTGTTTGGTCGATGGTATTTTATTTTGTCTCTATGTTCAGCGTTTGCTAAAGCTATGTTATAGTAATCCGCATGTTTATTAAATATTTCCTCATTAGATGATGAATATGTTAGTCTCTTTCCAATGTTGAAGGCTAATGTGTTTTAATTGATCTTGGATGATTACTTTGGAATCTACAGACCTAAATAAATCCAAATTAGAGAAAACTAGAAAAAAAAACTACATAAATGCTTTACTAATTTTAACTTATCTATCTTCTTTGAAAACACTTACAAAAAAAGCTAACTTTCTGGATTTAAAATCTTCCTCCCTCTACCATAAACCTAATCAATACCTCAGATAAATTAACATAGATTCTAATCACCATAAATCTACCTTCGATAGTGTAATCAAAAGCATATCAATCCGGATATCTCATCTCTTGGCCTCGAAGGAAATCTTCAGTAACCACGCTACATACTATAATGAGGCACTAACTGCTAGAGGCTTCTCCCAGCAAATTAAATTTATGGCAAACACTAGGCTTAAAAAAACACACCGCTAAACTCAGCTCCGAGGGGGCACGCCCCACTACTAGATAAGTAAACTAACGAAACCCCCGCTAGAAACTTGAAGGACTTCGAGTGAGACACTTTCGTCAGCCCTTATAACACTCGACCGAAACTGAGATAAACAACAATGAAGTCTCCAACTCACCTCCAGCAAATACTATAGATTATGCTTCGCTATATTGCCTAACAAAAGTGGGGGTAGGGTTTACATCCCCATTCGTCTTAAACGTTAAGGGCTCAGCCAAAACATTCTTTCAAATGGTAGACTCTAACTTTCCACGTCACATAAATACTATTCAACCTTTAATAGATCTACCATAAAATTATCTTACTCCTCTCCGCCCAATATAGAATCTATTGTTACCTCTTCCAGTAAACGTAAACTTAATTCCTACTACCTAAATATATATAATCATAATATAGGTCAAGGCCACGAAAACATTAATACCAATATTGATGGCATACACCATACCCGCAACCCTAGCACTACAACCAGAATTAACCAAGATATAAACATCCCCGTCTCCTATGAAGGTCGAAGTGTAGCTGAGGCGAATGTTGATAACAATATCACCACCACTAATACTAATATTAATAACTCTAATGCGACCGCTACTACTACTACTACTACTACTACTACTACTACTACTACTACTACTACTACTACTACTACTACTACTGCTGCTGCTGCTGCTGTTGCTGCTGCTGCTACTAGTGTTACTGATAGTGATAATACCATTACTATTACTAGTGACAATATGAACCAAATGTATATACATGCACACATACAAGCATAGAGAAAATGACATGATCGGAGAAAATTTTCTGTAAATATTTGACTTGTTATATATATTTTATTGTTTTATACACCCTTTCTAGACTACTAACGGTGCAAGTTTTTATAGGCCGGAATCAATTCGAAAGCAATTGATTAGCTAAAAGTCTAGATTGTTTTATAACTTGTAAAGCCAAAATACATTTGTAAACTTTAAAGCCGAAATAAAACCCGAGACGATTCATCTATTATGACCCTAAAAGGGATGGGTTTATAGCAAATACTATTATGTGTGTGTGTGTGTGTGTATGAGTGTGTGTGTGCGTGTCCGTGCGCGCGCGTCTGTGTTTGTGTGTATGTGTATAGACATACATAATAGGATATACTACTACTACTACTATTACTGCAACTACTATTTCTCAAAGAATCGTTTTAATAACGTATATACAATCGTTATTTTATTAAGAGATAATATTGATAAGGAGGGCCCGAGAAAATAGAGTCTTCATTAGTGTCCCAGTAAGTCAGTGGTCTATATAACCAAGTGAATACACATATGAATTGAAAATACCGAATGTGATAGTTGAACAGATTGTTTTAAACATAAATAACAACTATAAGATCATGTCAAATATCCAGAAAGGAATTAGAGATTGTGTAACATTTCAAGAAAATATCAGTTCTTTAAATCCGTATGTATTGCTACTTTTTCTAAACCTTCGGTAAGGCACCATAAATTAAATTACTTGGATCATCATCTAAGTTCTTTAAGCTCATTAGAAAATCCTATCTTAGTAGTAAGCTTAACACTTGCATTAGTGTTATATACATGACCTAAAACTTAAACTAATTATAGAATGCCATGCATATTACAGAGTCTTCAATACTTTCCGCAAAATATATAGAAACAACATCAGACTGAATAACATCGAAATATTAGATACCAATATGATATAGTTCACAACGTATAAATATATAACTACGTAGATATTAAAACGTTGTTAGAAGACAGTGTAAAAACATTCCATTAAGTCTCGCACTATAACAGTTATGACAAAAATGTACACATTTTAACACATTAAACATTACTTGAATATTAGGTATAACTGTAAGCATCTTGGTTGATCTGAAGACGACAGAATAATCTATACGTGTTACTGTCAAGATGAATAAACGTGCTTGCAGTTCATTTTATAGAAGTGTAAAGATGTTAGTGGTGATGGTTGTGATAAGGTGAAGATAACAGTTGAAGAGATGTCAGAAATGCTGCTAATAGTACATGCAACAGTAGTAGTGATAGAGATCATGATGGTCGTGATGGAAGTGATATTGTTAGTGGTGATTGTGAAAGTGATGATGATGGTTTTAGCATGTTTAGTATTGAAGATACTGTTGGAGTAGTGGCGTTGATAGAATGGTAGCGGTGAGAGACGTGATGTCAATGATAGTAGAAGTGTTAAAGGTGGTAACAGCGTGGTAGCCTTAATATTGGTAGAGTCAAGTATTCAGTTAGCGGAATATTGATGCTGAAGAAAACTGTAGAGGAGAAAATGTAAAAGAAAGAAGATACTGGAAAAGTCAAACAAATATCTACTTCAATTACTTGTACTAGACACACTGATCGATGTTAAAGATTTCAAAGGGAATACAGACTACACACACACACACACACACACACACACACACACACAAATATATGTACATATGTGTGTATATATGTATATAGGTGTGTATCTACCTATCTTTCTATTTATCTATCTATCTGTGTGTGTGTGTGTGTGTGTGTGTGTATGTGTGTGTGTGTAATACTGTAAATGATAGTAAACTATGTTATAAGAGGATAGTGGTTGGTGAGGCTAATATTTGTATATATGAGTGAATATCTGTGAATGTGCATTCGCAGTCCTTTGCGTCTCATCTGAAACACATGGAAATATATGTCTGTACATGTTTATGTCTTCCCGTGGTTATAAAATCTCTATGTGCATCAATTCAAAAGTTTGTTTGAGATTAAGTGTTAAGATATGTGCTTTAGTGAATAAATTTTATTGTATGTACGTACGTTTGTGTATTCAAGTATTGTACGTCAGAATATGTGTTGACATGTGATTGTTTCACTGTGTTAGTATTCCAGTATGAGTATGTTAAGACCAGCGTTTGTGGGCTGGTGTTGATTTATTTCAATGCACGAGGAAACTGTCGAAGTGCATGAATATCTTCAGTTCTAATTTCGAGTATTTCAAGTAAAAGAATACCTACATTCTTGCGTGTTTTCATGTGTAAATGACTGTTTCATTACATGAATGGTCACATGCACTTGTACCTTCGAACGAACGAAACATACAAGTAAATGAGAGCGGACGAGCGGGTTTATATATAGGATCCAAGGTAAACGGTACTGGTTTGCCTTGATAATAAATATGAAAAAAGTGAAATAGATACGTCGTGAGGAAGAGGAAATGTTTAACGTTTCGAGTAGTACATTTCATCGGAGAGAAATAATTTTTTACTTAGCTGAGACTATGTTCGTGATTACAACAAGGTTATTCTATTTTGTCAATTTCTCCTTAAACCACACCTTACTCCTTAAAACAAGAACACGTTAAATAATGTCCCAAGATAAGATGAAATGGTTGCGAATGGAACGCTTTAAACATACATGTGCTTGATCACAGCTCACGTGTGACCAGACTACAGATTGTAAGTGTTTTGATGTGTATGCATATAACCACGTATCGATTGCTTATACATATTATATCATAAGTATAACCATCACTTGCAAGCGAGTATAACTTGGTAACATGTAATATTATTTCGTAAATTATTTTCATTGCTTATGTTGCAGCAAAATTACTTTCAGCCCTTTCATCCTGGACCACTCGGAATCTACAGGGTGTGACTGATTGAAGGAAAGATGTCTGCACCAGTATTGGGTTTATTCTCGTTTTCAGTACCTTACATGCTATAGAATACTATATATACACATCTAATGGTGTACAAGTACACGCATCACGCATTTATGCAACAAACATTTTTTGTCTCTTGATCGATTTCATTATCATATCTAGTAGTAGACTGTCATTCGCTTTTACAGGTTAACTGAAGGTAGTATCTGTGTTTATTCATGTAGTATTGTAGCTTTTCGTTAACTGGATGCATCAATTAGTGCTTCCGTTATTATATCCAGGTTGATTGAAATGTTATTCTCCTGATACCAATGGAGGCTTCTGTAAACTTTTGGCTGTGTTGCTAAATTTTGTTTACAGCATGGTAACAACGAATGTTTTCTATTGAGCAAGCATATTTGTTGAAAATGCCGATTGCTTGTGTTAACTTTTTCAACTGAGAGCAAATAGCAGATAGCAAATAGCAGATAGCAAATAGCAGATAGCAAATAGCAGATAGCAAATAGACACGCACGCACATACATACATACATACATACATACATATGTAGTTATAGAAGAAATCGTAACTACAAAACTCATTTCTCTTGGAGTTATAAATTGAATAATGATCTAGGATCTATTCCATCTCAATCACAGATTTTTTAATTAATTTTTTTAAACTAAACAGTTTGAAACTTCGAATACTGCTAGAATTTCTCACGTAGAACACGGTTTACTCTGAACGTTTTTGACAAAATTTCGTATGTTAGAAGTTATTTCGTGTTAAAGTTGTCGTATTTGGGTTATTTCAGCCAATCAACGACGTGTATTCGGTTGAAGAAAACTACTGCTGTTTACGATAGTAATCGAAGTGGAACAACTTCCGGGTCATCTCTACTAAATGTCACCACTCTGTTCGAAGAATCAACGCCATCAAAGAATCAACACCAAGAAGGAAGAAATATTATTTACATATATTTATTCGTTTGCCCGACATCGGTGTTTTATCCACACAAAGCGCACCGGTGTTTAAAAAAACCTACTGAGCAACGAGTCCGTAGCTAGCTTTTTGTTGTTGACGTATATGTAGTTTCAAAATGCCTTATTTTACAACTATGAGATGTATTGTTATTGTCATGATTTTATCGTATTATAATCAACAACAAACACATTTTGTCAATATAAAAGTCTTTATTAGATTAAAAATAACATTATCAAAAAATGAAGGTAAAACAAAACAAAGTGGCAGTGACAAATTCGCTCGCTGGTTGTTAGTTGTTACTGTAGAAGGGAGGGAAAGAGTAAGGAATGCACGGTGCTGACTAGAAAGGAAGAAAAGATAAAGGCAGCATCGTCTTCGCTCACCATACGAATAGAACACAGTGGTGACATTTAGTAGAGATGACCCGGAAGTTATTCCTCTTCGATTATTATCATAAACAGCAGTAGCTTTCTTCAACCGAATACACGTCGTTGATTGGTTGAAATTACCCAAATACGACAACTTTAACACGAAATAACTTCTAAAATAGGAAATTTTGTCAAAAACGTTCAGAGTAAACCGTGTTCTACGTGAGAAATTCTAACAGTTGTCGAAGTTTCAAACTGTTTAGTTTCAAAAAATTAATTAAAATATCTGTGGTTGAGATGGAATAGCTCCATGATCTATGTAACTGCTACGAAAAAGCTGTTGACTATATGAATCAATTTAAATCATATTGGGACGATCTGCATCCAGAATTAAATCATTTTACTGCGAAGCAACTACGCCAACATGCAACATTTGTAGAACATTGAAAAAAGGTTAGTAATTGTAATTTTATTTAAAAATCGAAATTAACCTTCTTCCCAACTCTATAAACAAAAAGCGAAAACGTGGGTGATATAAGACCACCACGTAGTTTCGCAGCTAGCGACATTCCAATAGATTCCATAGTGCCTGCCAGCCAAACTACATTACTGGCTCAAGCAACTGACCACTGCCCCCCCCTCTACTACGACTATAGTAAAAAGCAAGTACAACCGCAACGAGTAGTAGTAGTAGTAGTAGTAGTAGTAGTAGTAGTAGTAGTAGTAGTAGTAGTCAGGGGAAATGTGCCCTTACTGAAATTTTCCGAGATAGAATAACTTTGGCTTTTAAGGACTCGCTCGAGGAGAGAGTACTCTCTACCAAAGTAAGTAAAAAAAAAAAAAAATCCCACCAGATACGGTGTTAACGAAATTGGTGATGAGTATTTACAACAGTGTGATGAACCCACATACTGACAGATTAGCGCCTGTCTATATGCGCAGGCTACTGCTGTACAGTACAGGAATGATATTCAAAAAGTAAACAAAACCGAAATAACAAAGAAAGTACCATCATGGGTTTTGAAGACAGAGAAAAAGATAACTGGTCTACGGAAGACAATCAGTCATGTAATGACGCTTATTGCATGCAAGCAAGCAAATCACTACACGTCCCACCAACAAAAAGTAAAGAAGGAGATAGAAATGATGTTTGGAGACATCAAAAAGAGGACACTCACATGCAAACTGGTTACTCTCAAGCAAGAGCTAAAAGCCGTCAGTGAAAACCTTCGACATGAGAAGAGAATAACCGAGAGAAGAACAATAAACAAAAAATTTAACCGCAACCAGGAAGCAGTATACAGAGACATGAGAGGAGGAACAGTAAATATCACGGAAGCTCCTTCTCGAGAAGACATAGACTCCTTCTGGAGGAAAA
Organism: Octopus bimaculoides; assembly: GCF_046866305.1. NCBI lineage: Eukaryota > Metazoa > Mollusca > Cephalopoda > Octopoda > Octopodidae > Octopus > Octopus bimaculoides. The sequence continues at coordinate 111,458,782 of NC_142928.1, read as the reverse complement.
TCTGGAGTGAAGAGAAGGAATTTAACCAAGATGCTCTGTGGCTAGAAGAAATCGGAAAAAGTTATTGCTCCTGCGTTACATCCAAGGCATACAACATTGATGGTGAAACTCTTGCAATTGTGATCCAGAAACTCCAGAATGGAAAAGCACCTGGAAGATATTTGATTGTTGGATATTGGTACAAGAAGCTAACATTTTACCGACCATATCTTATCAATCTGTACCAGCAAGCTCTCATTGAGAACAGTAGCATACCACACTGGTTAGCCCTGGCAGAGACAAAATTGATCTCCAAATGCAGAACCACACTAATGGCAAAAAACTACCGGCCAATTGCATGTCAGAACTTAATGTATGAGATATATACAGCATGTTTAAACCTCTTCTTCCAGGACCATTGTGAAACCAATAACATTATCACAGCAGAACAAGCAGCTGGGAAGAAGGAAGTTTGGAGATGTGCCGAGCAATTGTTAATCAACAAAACTGTAATGTCAGAGTTGCGAGAGTACAGGAGGAACCTAGTGCCAATGTGGCTAGACTACAAGAAAGCCTTTGACTCTGTTCCCCACTCATGGATGCTAGAAGCCCTTAAAATTGCTAAAGTTCCAGTGAGAATAGTCAATGCCATAGTCGACCTGGCTTCATCGTGGGCCACCATCTTGAAATTAAACACAAAGAGTGAATGTGTTATCACCGATAGAATGCAGTATCGCAAAGGCATATTCCAAGGAGACAGCCTCTTTGTGTTGTTGTTTATACTTTCTGTAAACCCCTTGTTATTCATGTTAAGGATGTCTGAAGGATATCTCACAAGGAAACAGAAATACCAATATTACACAGTTTCTTTGTGGATAACTACTTAAAACTTTATGCAAAGAATATGCATGAGATGAAAAAGAGCTTTGACCTAGTTATAACATTCTCAAAGGATGTAGGGTTGGAGTTTGGTCAGGATAAATGTTGTTATAGGGTTGTGAAAAGGGGGAAAACCATAAACCAGACTAGTAACATCTCCATCAAAGATTTGACAGTTTCCCCTGTATCTGACGAGGAATGTTACAGGTATCTAGGGTAGATGAAAATATATCTTACAATGGCACCTGTAACAAAACACGCGTCACTAAAGAATATTACAGACGAATAAAGAAAATTTGGACCTCAGAACTCTTTGCATTGTGTTTGCAGTGCCAGTACTCATACCAATATTTGGGTTGCTTGATGAGATCCGAGCCATTGATGTGAAGACCCGAAAAATACTAACAAGCATACATAATATCCACATAAACTGTGACGTAAACCGCCTCTACCTAAAACGAAAACAAGGTGGCAGAGGCTTAACATCGATCCAAAATGCCTTTGAATGTCGCATCATATCCCTTCGGCAACATCTTTTAACCACCAAGCGTCGAAGTGCATCTCTTGACCAAGTTTTCACACATTCGGCTGATAGCATCATAAGACTTGAAAGGCAGTTCCTTTAGCAACACTCTTTGTCTGATAACCTAGAACATATGCCCAAAGAAGTCCCACGACTCTACCGCAACAGATCATCAGATGAAAGGATGGGCCTATATGAACAGAAGACATGGATATGTTAGTAGAAAGCTTCGTGATGATAGTAACATCGATCATCAAAGCGGTTTATTATGGACCAAAAGCCGGATTACTACCTCCTACTTTGAAGGGTATGCGTTGGCGATCTAGGAACAGGAAATATCAACTAAGTACCTGATGCACAAAAGGGGTAATGATACAGGAAAAGCCGTAAAATGTGACAATCGATGCAGACTTTGTGGAGTTCACACTGAAGATATCACCCGCGTCGTAAGCAGTTGTCCGAAAATGTCATCATGGTATTATCTACTGATGAGACATGACGTTGTGGCTAGGACATTCTATAATGAAATCCGTCGGAAGGATAATCTCGAGGATAAAGAAATAAAAATTCACAATATGGTAGAAGCCATAGCCACTCATAATAAAAAAGAATACTGGTAGAATGTACCAGTGAAGACCACAATAAAATGTAAGTACGACAGACCTAATAGAATGATTTAGGATAGAGAAGAGAAGCTGTGCACAATTGTGGAAATTCGCTGCTCAGCGGATGTTAACATAAAACTGAAGATCAGCGAAAAAGAGAACACCTATGCTGAACTATTGAGAAATCTGCAGTTATTTTATTCAGATTGCAAGGTCAGGTTTATACTTGTAATTATTGGGACCCTGTGATATGTAGCACACTGTCTAAATACCAATCTTGAGAAATTAGGCTTCTCAAAACCAAAAAGGAGAAAGCTAATTCGAAGACTACAGATCGAATCCATCACTAGACCTGTAAAAATCTGTAAAATGTTCCAGAAGTTTATCATTTAAATATATATGAGCATGTCTAGATATGTAACTATATGCATGAGAATACATACATAAAACATAAAGATCTGAACATACATACATAGAGACAGACAGACAGACAGACAGACATACAAACAAACAAAAATACCCTGTTGTTGATGTTGAAATTCCAATGAAGGAATCTTGAAATAAACAGAATAATGACATACATATATACATACACACACATATATATACGTATATATATATATATATATATATATATATATATATATATATATATATATATAGTTAAAAAAAAACGCAACAAACGGAAATCATCAAAACATAACAAGCAGGAAAAGGATGATAGCACAACAACAGCAAACAGGACAAAACAAGATACACGGATCATTCGCAGCCAATTGCTTCTTCAGTTGGAGTGTAGAATGTCCACGTAGTTTCGTCCAATCCACTCCGAAAGTACTCGAAACCAGTTGGGCCAAGGGCTTAAGCTAAAGGCATTAAGCCGCTGAGCAAAGCAAACGAATGTACATATAAAAACACAAGGAAACAACAAACAGAAAGGGTCTTTTGACTGTGAGACAGTGTAGTAAACTAGCGCAAAGAAATAGGAAATGGAAAAATCTTACTGACCAGGTGGCGAGAAAGGATATATATATATATATATATATATATATATATATATATATATATATATATATATATATAAATCAATACTAATATAATTTTATATATATATATATAAATTAATAATAATATAATTATATGAAGGGTACAAGAGCGAGAACGACCTAACTCCAGCATGCTTGAAGTGCCGATACCTTAAAAAAAAACTACCAAAATCTATAGATAAATATACACATTGCTGAAAGCGGGCTAATGAAAGAATATTAAAAAGACCTCATGTTAATTGTGAATTGTTTCCAACTTCTGGATTAAAGCCATAAATAGGCTTTCTTCCTTCGTCAACACAATACACGGGAAATATAAATCCAAATAATTGTACATATCCTACAAAGCAAGTTCACACGTCTACATACAAATATTTGCACGTATAGATCCAAGATAAGTCAATTTTAAATCCCCTCACGCCAGCTGCGTGTATATTATAAGAATAATCAAGCAGTAAATGCTATTTCGGTTAGGAGTGAAAATAATTAAAATTAAATTATTTTATTTTATTTATTGAATATAAGGATAAAAATCATGTTAATGAATTTTATCAGGTAGTCAGCATGCTATAAAACTTTATAAGCATTTTATATATTAAATTAATAATAATATACATATGTATATAATTATATTAAGGGAGAAAGGGCGAGTTAACCTTAAATCTTCAGATAAATATACATATGGCTGAAAGCGAGCTAGTGAAAGAATATTAGAAAAACCTCACGTTAATTGTGAATTGGTTCCAAACCAATTTAATGTGTAAATTGCCTATAAACTTTTATAACATGCTGACTATCTGATAAAGATCATTAACGTGATTTTTATCCTCATATATATAAATAAATAAATATATATATATATATATATATATATATATATATATATATATATATATATATATATATATATATATATATATATATATATATAGTTTTAGGGAAAAGAACCAAGGTTCATGAACTCATCGATGAAAATCCACTGTCACATTATAGATATTATTGAATTTATTATTAATGTTATTAAATTTATTATCCTGAAAAAAATTAAAATTATATTTAAAATTGTTTCCATTAAAATTATGTTTATGTTTAGGTAATTTATTATCATAATACCTATTATTCTTATTATTACCTAAGAAGACATTATCATGAGTATAAAAGTTATGTATATTAAAAAGGTCATTACTATTATAATTATTAGTAATAAAATTATAAATATATTTCGGATTATCAAAAAATTTTATATCATTAGTATATCCCGCCTCTTGAAGGGCTTTATTGTAATAAGGTGCATGTTTTTCAAAGATCTCTATTTTCGAAGATAGTAAAGATATTCTCTTACCTATAGTAAATGTTAATGATTTTTTAATTGAGGGTGGGTGATTGCTTTTCGCATGAATGTATTTAATATTTTCATTAATCTTATGGTAAGGTTGAGTATTACCAGTAGATAAGTTAAAATTAGCATCTAAATAATTAACATTATAGTACTCATTATAAATAGTAATCTTTAAACCATTTCTTTTTAAAAAACTATATATTCTCTTCTTATATAATTCGAGTTTTCTATTAGTGCAATTTTTAGTAAGTAATAAAAGGTCACCCCTATATAAACCGCCCTCCAATTTTAAGTTTTCAAGTTCAAGTTCAGATAATAAATATATACCTACTAAATCAGTTACCAGTGCTGAATCAGGCGCCCCATTGGTATATCAAAATAGTCCCTAGTATCTTTCCTAGCCCACAGTTTATTATCATATTTAATCAATGATTTCCTAGCCATTTTAACTACATTTACTTCATCATAAGTCATATCTACTTCTATCTATCCCCTAACTTCTATTCCTGCATCTCTCACACCATGAACTTTAACATACTTCTCAACATTCTGAAGAGATCTGCCAATCAAATTGGCAGATCGAAATGATCGTCAATTAATCATTATACAATCTCACATAATTAGTTAAATCAATGGCTAAGTAGCGCAATTGACCTGCTTCTTCTTGTGTTTGTTTCTCCATTCTCCACTTGATTATATATATATATATATATATATATATATATATATATATATATATATATATATAGGTATATGATAGGATTGTTTAAACATTCAAGGGGTAGGCTGAAGTGTTTAAGCAGCCAGGGGATAATTAAATCCGAAGGCACTCCTGGAGATTACTTGTGTGGGTACTGTCTTTGTTAGAAGGTATCCAGAGGTAGGTAATTTAGCGTTTAAACCGCAGTTTATAATTATAATTATAAGATGGTGAGGACACGCGTCATGAGGTTCATGGTGATAATGATAATACGATCTGATAAAGTTACTCGGGGACAGATAAAAGATGAAAAGAAAAGGAAATTGAAGAGAAAACCGATTAAGATAGTTCAAACACACCATAACAAATAAGTGGATCGAATTTCTATAAATACCAACTACAAGTAACTGATTGTCAAGTTCCCTTCATTTTTCTCTCGTTTTACTCTCAGAATACACTCACCCGCAAAAGTATCTGTGAATCTGAAGATCAATATCTTTGCACTTAATTCTTGTCGACGTTGTTCTCATGCATTTTACATTAATCCAACCACTGCAATAAATGTGGCTGAAGCGTGATGCCATTATGTAGACTTGACGACCAGGTTTCGATTGCCGGTTAAATCCCTTTCACTTCTTTTATTCTAAAACGATTTTTAAGGAAAGCTTAAAAGTTATATATCCCCTACCTCTTCGTTCTTGAAACTTTGGGGATAATTTTGAATTAAGCGTCGTAGATTAGACACTAGTAACTGGAGAGTCATTACGAAATTAGGTTTCAATTTCTCACAGAAAGCTGTTTAATCATATTGCTTGCACATTAAACAGTTACAATTTTTATTTCTTTGAGTATATTATCACACATAGTTTGTTAAGTGAAAACATAACGTGTGTACAAGCAAGCATGTAATCTGTAATGGAATCACAACAGTAGGCAATTTAAACAGGAATACTTCATTCATGATTTCTTTCTTTTCAACACATTACAAAAACAAAGTATCCGACCGCAAGTCAGACAATCACCTGTAGTATCAGCTATTTATAAAAAAAAAAAAACAATGCGCATCATCAGGGGAAAATAACATTAATTTAAATAACATACATATGTGCGTGAGCGTGTGTGTGTGTGTGTGTGTGTGAGTGTGTGTATGTGTGTGTATGTGTGTGCGTGCGCACGCGTGTGTGTGCGCGCGTGCTTGTGTGTACTTTATGTATTATATATGCGCACATATATAGCTGTATTCGTATATTTATACATATCTTATATGTATAACTATGTATGAATATGTACATACATTTGGGTCTGAATATATATATATATATATATATTGTTTTATTCTTGTACTTGTTTCAGTCATCTGACTGCGGTCATGCTGGAACACCACCGTAAAGGGTTATAATCGAAGAAACTTCTTACCTTACAGTTACACCTGCGCCTATGCATGTAAGTATGTATGTATGTATGGGTGTATATATATATATATATATATATATATATATATATATATATATATATATATATATATATATATATATTATTCATATTATTATATGATCGAACGACACGCATATGTATTTATATATATTGGCACGCTCCATAAGTGTATACATGCGTATGTATTTATATATTTACAGATGAATGCTGTTTCTAGGTTCCTCACCAATGGAGAAATAACTAGTTTCTAAACTGAATCCAAAGCTCTTTCTAAAGAATTTTAACAAATCAACAAGGCAGCTGTGCATGTATGTGTGTATATGTGCAATTATTTGGCATCGTACATATGCAGAAATGTATGTTTTGCTTTATGCATGTGTACGTATACATAAACTGCAGGTCTAGACATGTACATATGTGCTTATATGTTAAACTGTTGGAAAGTTTTACATATTTCAACAGTTTCAAGGATGGCTTGTATCTCCCTTCTACTTTTTAGGGCCCTAATTCTGAAGTCACATTGATGACGCATTCTGAGCGGACGTATAGACAGTGGGGTTGTAATGAATGCTGTTACACAAGTTTTCATAACTTCACGAGATAAGAGTTGTGTCCTGTAGCGGATGATTCAGAGTAAAAGTAGTCATATGCGTCACGTCATTTAAGGCTTTCTGCCCTGAAAACTTGAAAAAAAAAAGCAGTAACAACAGCAATAAACCACGGAGGCTGCTGCTCCCAAAATGGTCCAGGATATAAATCTGGAGTCGTCCGAGGAGCTCACTCCGTCCTTATTTTTGTGAGATAACCAGGAGATCAGGGGATCCCCTCCTCCTGTCATAACGAGCAATGACAGTGAGTAAAAGATTGAAAGAGAGAACGGTTCACAGCAGGAACAAAAGTCGCGCCATCAGATGACAATGAACTTCATACCGAAGTACCAACCCTTCTATTTAAAGGAATGACGGCTAGATAGATGCTAATGGTGACCAACAGAGCTTAGTAGAAAGAAGTAAGCAGAGAATGGAGAACTCTGTCCATACTCCTAATGAAAATATTATAAAAGCAATAAAAAAGTGCGTAAAGAATTCCCTCTAAGGTAAGAAGTCCCTTTCCTGTGAAAAGAAGCCCAACTTACCTGAGGAGGAATCTATCTTTACATTTGATTTCATGTATACAGACCCTTCGTAAAACCAACAAAAGACTGATGAATGATGTTCAACATTGAACAGTATCTGAGGGGATTAGCGATGTTACATAATTAGGGATACGGGATGACATGATTGCAAGTTGCGATATTCCACTTACCCTTGATTTTACTTACTGCGTTTTATAATAATCCCTTCATCATTTTATGTAATTATTTGTATGTTAACCTTAAATTTTTAAACTTAATCCCATATATATTGCATACCATCTTCCACCTGTTCCTTCATTTTATGCAGCTTGTTTTAAACACTCTTTAAGTTTATCCATGTATTTATCAATGATACGTGCAATTTATTTCTGTAATTAAATAAAAGAATTGTTATTATCAAAGCATGTATGTCTTCAGGTGGTTCACGAACTGCGTTCAAATCTTGCCAAGATCAATTTTGCCGTTCATTTTTTTTTTTCGGTGCAGATAAGATAAAGTACCAGTCAAAAGTACCATACTAGAGTCGACTAACCCCTTCACCTTAAAGGTGACAAGCTGACAGAATCATTAGCACATCGGGCAAATTGCTTAGTGGCCATTGCTTCCGACTGTACGTTCTGAGTTTAAATCCCTTCGAGGTCAATTTTGCCCGTCATCCTTTCGAAGGTCAATGTAATCGACTAATTCCTTATCTTGTGCCATGACTTGAAATTATTATTATTATTATTGTGTTTCAATTGTTAGGGTATTTTCATGTGTCCGTGTATATTAAATACGATCTAACTTCAACAACTAAAGGAAACGCGTTGACATAATATAAACTAGTTTTCTATAATTCTCCTCCTATAATATTGTGGGTATTTATTTTATCTTTCCATAATATAGAAATATTGTTTTACCTTATAAATGTACGTAATCTGATATATCTTACGTTAATATGTATATTTATTTGAACAATTTCTTCATGCAGAATAAGTTTTAATATTGTAGAGCTTCATCGCTGGGTAGAAACGCGAAAAATATATCATCTTGTTGATCATAAATACAGCTAGCCTTATAGCAGAAAGCTCCGTTCTTCCTTATTAGGTTTAGCATAAGTTTAGCTAAGATGGTATAGTTAAGGAACTAGAAGAAGCCTGGAGGACTGGCAATGCGGACCAAGTGAAGGTGAAAAGACTGGAGTTAAACCAGCATCTTGAAGTCCAACACATGGGAAGTATTGCCAGAGCTAAGTCACGTGCGATGGGAAGTAAAGGAATCAAGGCCGCTGGATGGGCCCGAGTGGTGGAAGCTCGGCAAGGAAATAGTTCCACTATACGGTCTTTGACGAACCATAATAGCGTCTTGATAAACGAACCCGAGAAATTGTGTGAGGCCTTTCGGAAGTACTTCGCCCAGCTGTTCGGGGGTGATGGCGGTCCTGATGGTGGGAGAGCCCCCGAGGACTTTCTTGCCGGTCTGCCGTGTCTCTCGGGGTCGAATGCGGAGTCTTGCGAAGGACCAATCACGCCTGGGGAGGGTGAAGGAGGCTTTGGCCGACTGTAAAGCGGGTAGGTCACCGGGACTTGATGGTCTTCCGTGTGAGCTGTATAAATGTATGCCAGACTTGTTCGGGCATCTACTGGCTGACGTTTACGCGAACTGCCAACAGAATGGGGTTATCCCCAGATCTGTGCGTCGGGGAGTAGTAACATTGGTCAGAAAGGACCCGGACAATGGGGACGTTATAGAGAATTTCAGGCCCATCACTCTGTTAAACGCAGAAGTGAAGATTTTGGCCAAGGTCTTAGCGAAAAGGTTGGTGCGTGTCGCGGATGGTATAGTCAGGGAGGCACAGACATGTGCCATCCCAGGTAGAACCATTCAGGATACCCTCCATCTTATACGCTATACCATAGAGAGGGTTGGTAATAAATCTGGCAAAGGTGGGGCACTGTTACATTTGGACCAGTCTAAAGCTTTTGATAGGGTTGACCATCGATACCTGGCGACTGTGCTTGCGCGGTTTGGCTTGGGCCTTGGCTTCCTCAGGTGGTTTATTGCTTTGTACCACAACATTGACTCGATAGTTCGGGTGAACGGTTTCCTTTCGATGCCGTTCTGCATCAGACGCTCGGTTCGTCAAGGATGTCCGCTCTCACCGCTTTTGTATGTGGTGGCTCTCGAGGTTGAGTGGCATTCCGAGAGAACCAGGTCTAGAGGAGTTTGTTACGGCTTACGCGGATGATATCACTATCAGCGTAACCTCAGTAGCACGCCTACGTGAAGTGGGTAAGACTATTGAGGCTTACGAGGAGGTGGCAGGAGCAAAGATTAACCGGGAAAAGTCGGTCGGCTTGCAACTCGGCACCTGGGTTGGTAAGTCGATGCCTTCAAACAGCGCTGTTGGGCGCTGGACGGAGGGACCGGTTAAGTTGCTGGGAGTTTGGGTTGGACCAGGCCTCCAGATAGAGAAGAACTGGACGGAGGTATTGAGCAGTGTGGCTGCAGTAGTCAAGACCTGGTCTTGGCGGTGGCTATCCCTGAAAGGGAGGGCGGAGGTGGCCAATGTGTTTATCGCATCGGACATTTTATGTCATATTTACTGATTAAATATACGAGTTCTTTGGTCACCCACCGTTTATAATTAATTGTTTTCCATCGAAGTCTCTTTTCGAAAAACAATTTCTCAAAATATCGTTTATAACACACATTTCACTCATTTCGAAAAAAGTAACAGACGTGTAAGCATCTGCGTAAATTGTAAGTAAAGTTTTAAAAAAAACGGAAAAATAACGTTAGTCAAATTAAATATTTTTGTTTTCAGAACACTCCAAAAATATAATAGTGCAAACAGATGTTTTGGATAAAAAATTCAAACTTACCGCCAGGCTGTTCCAAGAATAATGGCTAATTATAGCAGTTCTTGAGAACTGCTTAAGTTCCGGTCAAAAAGTAGAACCAGCTTAGCAACAATTCTACACTAACAAAGAGATAGATAGGAGTGTCTACATGCGGGATCCTCAAAGCATGCCTTCTCAAAGCAAAAGTACTAGTCACTGATAGAGGGGAAGGAGAGACAGAATATTTCGATAACAACTGGACGGATTTTCTTTGCAAGAAAATAACTATTTAATCTAATTTTCCGATGATATGGATAAAAATCACAAAACATGCAGCGCATACCTTGCATGCCTAAGAGTGCACAACCCCGATATACATATATATATATATGTAATATTATAACTCGTAAGTTACCTCATCATTTCGCATTTGTCTTGCTTCTATATATTGGTTCCCTGACGATCAGTATATGTGGAATTCCAGCAGCTCTTCTTTGGAGTAGAGCACACATATATTTTGAAACATGCGTAGGAATTAAAAGAACTTTTATTTATATGCGTTTTGCTCCATTTATTGTTATTATTCATATATATATATATATATATATATATATATATATATATATATATATATATATATATATATATATATATATATATATATATATATATAAGAAGCAAGTTAGGCAAGTCGACTTGCCTAACTTACTTCTCATCACATTTACTCATCTACCGGCTCAAGTTCAAGTTTCTTCAGCACTTCGAGTGTATTCTATGTAGGGAACACCTGTGTCTGACCTATATATATATTTTTGCAGACTACGGACATTTTTACTCACGCTGACCACTGGTGACAAATTAATATTTGATTTTTACCATATATATATATATATATGTGTGTGTGTGTGTGTGTGTGTGTGTGTGTGTGTGTGTGTGTGTGTGTGTGTGTGTATCACGGCTCCTTTATTTTATTTGTATATTTACATTAATACTTGTGTCGTATTCACATTTGTTTTCGTCATTGTCATCAACGCTCGCTCAATATTCTTAGCTGCTATTCGGTATTGTTGTCACGAAAAATGAACACTATTATCGTTAAAGGCGTGAAATTGTAATCAATTTTGGATGACAGCTGGCGAAAGAAAGAGCATGTCCATGTCTTGTGCGTGAATTTTCCGTTCGTTTCTTGTGCTTCTCTTTAAGTCTTGAAACATATAAGGCGGCGCCCCGGCATGGCCGCAATCTAATGACAGAAGCAAGTAAAAGATAAAAGATATATATATATATATATATATATATGTGTGTGTGTGTGTGTGTGTGTGTGTGTGTGTGTATAAACACACGCACGCACGCACACGCACACACACACACACACACACATATATAGATCTGCGAATCTCAGATGGGTGAGCAACTCTCCGTTTATCCTTACGCTTCCGTTCCAGTTCATGTCTCGCATGACCATCTCGAGACATGCTGTGAAAAGCTTAGGAAAGGTGATGTCTCTTTCCTTGACACACTTCTCAACCGGAACATTCACTGGTGAGAATAACAGGGCCACATTCGTTGTGCACCCGGTATTCGTCTCCCTAAGGAGTGTGACGTACTGCGCCATCACACCTTGTTTCCTGAGAGCTTGCAGTACTGCGTTGGTTTCGACGCTGTCTAAAGCTTATCAACGCAGAGGCAACCAGTACTTTCTCACTTATTCCAGCAACTGCGTTAGAGTAAATATATGATCTATAGTGCTGTACATTTTCCTGAATCCTGCCTGTTCTCTTGGCTGTTGCTCATCTATTTGTTGAGATAACCGTTCAGCGATTATCTTCGGGAACAACTTGTAAATATGAGAAGGGAGGCAAATAGGACGATAGTTCTTAAGATATTCTTTATCGCCCCTCTTGTAATTAAGGATCCTATTTGACACCTTCCATTGGGAAGGTATTGACCCTTCCTCTAGGTAGCGGTTGAAGCGTAGAGCGAGGATTTTCCATAGCTGCTCTCCGCCGACCTGTATCATTTCAGATGTTATACCGTTCTTGCCCGGTACTTTTCCTTTGTTCATCAGCTTGAGGGCTCTCTCGATCAGAATAGATGGTACTTTCTCTCCTTCACTTTCCAACGACGGAGGCGCGACCACTGCTCTCGATTTAAAGAGGCTTATGTAGAACATTTTGCAAACTTCTTCCATGTCTCTTCTGTCGGTCACTGCATTGCCGTCCTGATTCTCCAACGTCGTTACTTCCGTTCTGTAAAGCTTCTCTCTTTTGCATTTCTTGAGGCCCTGACATAGCGCTGCTAGCGGAGAGCACCGAGCACCGATCAGTTGAAGACCAGGCTGGATTTCACTGGTTCGGTGGTCGACCCAAAGATCAAGCGTACGAAAACAAAGTACAAACAGTCTGAGGGCGTACTGATCGGTCGCCTAACAGTCGAGGGTGATGAAATAGAAGAGGTGAGCGGCTATGTGTATCTCGATCAAGAAGTGACTATGAGGCGAGAGATGGAGAATGAGATCTCGCGAAGAGTAAAACAGGATGGAGAGCAATCAACTCGGTGAAATCTGTGCTGAAGGCGAACCTAGACAATGCAACTCGCACCAATCTCTTCAGCAGCACAATCTTACCTGCAATGATACACGTATGTGAAGCTCGGACCTTGACGAAGAGACAATAACAACATCTGCTTACGACGCAGAGAGCCATAGAAAGGTCGATGTTGAGAATCTTACTAAGTGATCACATCTAGAATGAGAATATCAGGTATAGAACTGGAGTGAAGGACGTCGCTGCAGAATACCACCGGGCAAAGCTACAATGGACCAGTCATGTCACATGGTTCACAGACAATCGGTGGATCCGTGCTATTTCCGAGTGGTACCCGCGCGGACGGAAGAGACCACTTGGAAGACCTCCAATCAGGTGGGAAGATTTGAGAAAGATGTTTACAACAACGTGGTGGAGAATGGCAAGGGCATGAGGGGAATGGAGCAAATGCTATGGCCAGCGAAGCCGACTTGGCACCAGATAGCCTGGCCGATCCAAGCGATATATATATATATATATATATATATATATATATATATATATATATATATATATATATATATATATATATATATATATGCACACATACATACACATACACACACATTATTAGTTTCATTTTATTATTAATGTTTCTTAGTATATTTTTAAGCTACTAGCCCAATTTCTGACCTCACTGCAAGTGATTTATTTATTATGAAAATTAGGCATGTGAGGAAAACACTACTGTTTAGTAAGGGCTCAACATGGATAGGAAAAGTCAGATATTGATGAAAGTCTAAAGTTGATTTTTTATATGGTTCCCTAGACCTGAACACCTCCTCTTATAAATCTCACCATAAGCCTAACGAGAAACTTTCCTATATACATAAACAGTCTTCTCACCCCACTGAAGTATTGTATTTAAAAACCTGATAGCTAACATTAGTAACAGAGTTTCTAACCTCTCTTCCTCTAAAGAAACTTTAGAGAAGGTAGCTACTATAACAATGCCCTAACCAATAGTGGTTTTAAGTATAAATTAATATATAATTCCTCTATTAATCGGAATAATAATAGACCTAAAAATAGACCTAGGAAAATAACTTGGTTCACCCCTCCCTTTTTCCTTAACGTAAAAACTAACATAGGTAAAAGATTACTGTCTCCCCAAGACAAATATTTTCCAGAAAATTACATGTACAAGAAAATATTTACCACCACTCAGTGAAATTATCATATAGCTGCTGCTCCAATATGAAGAATATCATTACACGAAACCAACACCCAGAGCCGATTCTCAGGTGTAACTGTCGAGATCCAGGAATCTGTCCCATCGACCAGCGATGTATGATCAAATCCGTCATATATGAAGCAGAAGTTACAACTACGCTAGATAAGAAAAGCTATATCGGATTATGCGAAGGAAAATTTTAAAATCGGTATGCCAATCACATATCTTCCTTCCGACGCAGAGACAAAAGTAAAACTACTAAATTGGCTAGCCACGTATGGGGTTTGAAATCGAACGCTACACCACATACGATGAAGTGGAAAATCGTCGAAAAGTCCATACTATATGTTAACAGATAAAAAAAAATGTAAGTTATACGTAGCTGAAAGAACTCATATCCTTTTTCATATCTAAGAACTCTAACTCACTGCTAAGCTCTAGATCCGAAATTTTCAGGTGTAAGCATATGACTAAGTTCCTGTTGAAGAATTAGAAAGTGCCTCCCTCACCTCTATCTTTTCAGCCTTATAATTTGTGACCTAAGGGTCACAAATTATAACTCTTATTCCCACTTTTCCTTTTTCCTGATTTCTTTTCCGTTATCCGTTTCCCAACTTTCCCCCTTTTATATAAACTTCCTTCTCACCTTTTCTCGTTTTCACTCTCGTCCCATTTTTCGTTCGTTATGGCATGTGGGCAGTGTCCCATTATTGTGCTGGGACACCAGACGTATTATAAAACACTGTTTGGCATGTTCTTAGCAAATGAAAGTAATAGTAGCTCAGAAAAATATATATTGTATTTATTAAATAAGATTTAATTCTCACCGGATGGAGTATATTTTTTGTTGATCTTACCATTATGGAACAATATATATATATATATATATATATATATATATATATATATATATATATATATATATATATATATATATATCAAAATAATGGGAAATGGAGGCAAACAGTCAAGATGTTATTTAAATCAGTTATATCACCATATCACCGACATTTGTTTCTATTAATGCATATGTTTCATCAGAAGTTTGAAAATAGATTGTAGCCTGAAGAATAGCGAAGGATTAGAGATATAGGAAACATATGTGGGTGATATGGTGATATAAATGATTTAAATAACATCTTGAGCGTTTGTAACCATTTTCCATTGCGTTCTCCACAACACATCTCACTTCTCCTCGGAATTAACACCCACGCAAGTGTGATTACTAATTTCAGTAGGCTACCTTGTAACTGTTCTTCTGGATCTTTCCTTGTAAACTGAACACACACACACACACACACACACACACACACACACACACACACACACACACACACACACACACACACATATATATATATATATATATATATATATATATATATATATATATATATTTATATATATATATATATGTAAAATTTATTGATTTTATCGATATTTTAAAAAGTAGTCATCAAATATCAAATTATTTCGTGATAATTTTCAGGAAATTCTCTACATACCGATAGCTATGATAACTGTCATTTTATACTGAAGTTAAAAACATTCTATTTAAGTGTATGCAGAGGAGCTTTCATTTTGGCAAACTATTTTATTTATGGAATCAGGCGATTTTTTACTATACACATGTTTTCCTCACATGCCTAATTTTCATAATAAATACATCACTTGTAGCACTATAATTTATTAGCACTATAATTTAGAAATAATGTCTACAAAGCTAAATCCAGTGATTCAGTCTTATAAATATTAGTCTATCAAAATGACACATAATATAACCATTTTGCCATTACTACGTTCGTGTTTTCGTGTAAGGAATTCACAAAAAGTTGCTCAATATCATATGAATATAAAGATTTTGCCCGTCAAATGAGTAATATATTTTAGGGAATTGTGAAAGTTGAATAATTGTTGAAAAAAAAAACAACTTTCTTATACCAGTAACTTAGTAACATAAATTGAATGAACGTTTTAGAGATATTGAAATTTTCCTGATGTCATAATCTTGTATTCTCTTCTCCCTGTCAGTTCGTAGTTGCAGGGAAAGATTTCGAAAGAAACAGTTCTACTTGGACTACTCATTTATATCAACGTCGACTTTAACAACTCGTTCTTTCTTCTTCTTCTTCTTCTTCTTCTTATCCTTCTGTATAATCTGGGCTAGATGCACACTGTCAAAAATATAAGGAATGATGTTGTGGGTTATAAGCAGCAACAGCAATGACCAGAGCAAGAATGAATCCACTCTATAATTCAATATCTAGTGCTATAGTTTACTTTTAATCCTGCCCAGAACCTCTTGAGAACAAACCTCTCAACCTATATCTCTAATCCTTCATTATTCTTCAGTCTACAATCTATTTTCAAACTTCTGATGAAAAGTAGTGTTTGCACCTACGCAGAATTCGTTATTCTTATTCTAATCTTTCTCACCCAGAACTAAGCAATAAATATTTTCATGTACGTTTTTTTAATATTGATCAGATACCGCTAACATTCATAAATTATCCAATAATTGCTTGACTATCACTTCATCGTATATTGACAATATCTATATTCACAAATTTTCCTCTCTTAATTTTTTATCCTTGCTTTAATCCCACACTGACATTACTGAAACAGAGGCTGAATTATTAGCCATCCTTAACTGTCTACCACAGTTAATATTTTTACCTATCTAGGTCGACTTTGCCTTTCATCCTTTCGGGGTCGATAAATTAAGTACCAGTTGCGTACTGGGGTCGATCTAATCGACTGGCCCCCTCCCCCAAAATTTCGGGCCTTGTGCCTAGAGTAGAAAAGAATATTTTTACCTATCTCTAAGGTGGCGAGCTGGCAGAATCATTAGCACGCCGGACAAAATACTCAGCGGCATTTCGTCTGTCATTACGTTCTGAGTTCAAATTCTTCTGAGGTCGATTTTGCCTTTTATCCTTTCGGAGTCGATAAAATAAGTACCAGTCGAGCACTGATTTCGATGTAATCGACTTACCCATCCCCCAAAATTACTGGTCTTGTGCCAAAATCTGAAACCAATATTCTTACCTCTCTAGACTGACTCAACATTTCTTCAAACAAATTTTCAGCTTCTCATCAAGTCTGTGCATTGCGCAATATAGCTAACTTAAATATAATCCAGTTGGTATATAAATGGAGTTTCAAAGTAGCTTATATTACTGAATGTCGCAGTAATATCTTAAATTTTACCTTTCTTTTCAGATCATATGAATTTGTAAATATCAAGCCCATTGGAAAATGGTGTCCTGTAAAAATACAGTGTACTTAGTAACCTTAGCAACATTGCCTATATAATTTTATATGTGATAATCGAAATTTAAACTGGCAACCTTTTACACTTTATCGTACAGTTTGCTAACTTGCCATAAACTTTAGTTGCGTTTGTTTCGCTTCCTCTAATTTGTACTCATACCAATCAAGTACTTTAAGACAGATGTAGGTGTGTAATAAGAAAATTTCTTCCCAACCACATGGTTCCGGGTTTAGTGCGACTGTATGGCGTTTTGGGTAACGAAAGCCTTGAGAGTCAGTTTGGTACATGGAAACCGAAAGAAGTCCGTCGTGTGTGTGTGTGTGTGTGTGTGTGTGTGTGTGTGTGTGTGTGTCTGTGTTTGTCCCCCACCACTGCTTGACAGCTGGTGTTGGTGTGTTTCCGTCGTAATAACTTAGCGGTTCGGCAAAATAAACTGATAGTACCAGGTTTTATACAAAAAATAAGTACCCCAGCATGGCCGCAACCTAATGACTGAAACAAATAAAAAATAAAATATGCCTAAAAATGTACATCAATAGTTTGAGTCCTGTGGGGAACTATTTACTATGGTATCCGATTATTAGAAACAGAAAGAATGACGCCGGGAAATTTTGTTACAACATATAAGCATGAGTAAGAACGTTTACACATGTTGTTAGTTTCGATAAATGGGGACCTTTCTTGTAGTGGAAGAGAAATAACATATTTGTTTGTTGGCTAGAGATCGATAAATGAATTTTGTTGAATTCTTGAATGACTCTTGGCAATCAAAATTTATGCGTGTGAATTTGTATCCGGATCTAGTGAACTGGATGCAATTACTTGCAGCACCTTTTATTTTTTCTTTTACTTGTTTCAGTCATTAAATTTCAATCCTTAGACTATGGCCATGCTGGGGCACCGTCCTAATGGGTTTAGTCCAACAAAACGACTCCAGTACGTAGTCTTTTATGCTTGGTACTTATTGTATCGGTTTCTTTAAGTTACGGGAATGTAAACCAACCAACAAGGTTGTCAAGCGGTGGTGTGGGACAAACACAAACACCAAAACACACATGCACACACACCTACACACACACACACACACACACACACACACACACACACACACACACACTATGGGCTTCTTTCAGTTTCCGTCTATCAAATCTACTCTCAAGACTTTGGTTGGTCAGCGGCTATAGTAGAAAACACCTGCCCAATGTGTCACAGAGTGGGACTGAACTCGATGTCACATGGTCGGGAAGCAACCATATAACCACACCTACGCCTATATGCTCAGTTTCCAGTTATGTTAAATATTGTCTGTTAGGTTTGTCTGTTTATATGCATTAGTTAACACTTTTGCTTCACTAATCATTGTCAAGTTCGCAGAAATATATTAGATCTCATTTAAATGAGTTCTACTTGGTCGATAAAATAACTTCCAGTTAGGCAGAGGATACACACAATTAATTGTATGTTTCTGTGCAAAACTAAGTTTTGTTCCAAATAATTAAATAAAAGATAAGCTTTAAATGGTGAGTTTCCTAGAGTCGAGGTAAGGTTCTTGAGTTGTACGTTCGGCTGCAGCCATTTCGTTTCATATAATGGTCTGGAGAAGTATACATACATACATACATACATACATACATACATACATACATACATACTGTAAACTGGTGTATGAGAGTACGACGTCCCCTGACGAAAATGGACTAGACCACTCCTCAATGATCTGCTCAGACGTTTCCAGCTGGCAGATCGATACAGACAAGATCACCCGGATATTCCACAGTGGACGTGGTCAAGAAACGATGGGTCATCTAGATCTTACCTAGACAGAATAATAATTAGGATTAAGGACAAGAATATAGCCAGGTGTCCACAATTAACAATTGTCAGCTACAGTGATCACAAACTGAGGACCTGTAAGCTGGACGTAGATAGTATGGCTAGACAGGGATCCGGATACTGGAAGCTAAATAAGTCGCAACTGACCTGTGAAGCCTACAGGAGTCAGATTCGACAGTTAGTGATGAGGGTATTGACAGGGATCATTATTAATAACAAATGGAGGTATGCCCCCAAAAGAGCCATAAAAAAAGAGTCGATTAGATTTAGTAGAGAGTTAGCTAAGAATAGAAATAATGTAGAGAGGGACTTGGGGAACGCTTTAAAGAAGGCAATGAAATCTGGATCTGCTTCTCGAGTGTCGACCTCGGGAATGGTGCTCAAACCATTACCTCGAGGCTAAACGTGAGGGCTGCAGAGTAGGAGCGAAGATAGTGCAATGGGCCATGAGGGTATTAACTCCGCCGGATGGGATCGTGTTGTAGAATCTCAGCGTGGCAATAATGCCACAGTAAAGTCTTTGACGAACCAACAGGGGCAAACGGTAACTGAACCCGAGGAGATGTGTACGGCCTTACACGAGCATTTCGCCGGACTGTTTCGAGGAAGGGGGCAATGGGCCGGAGCTTAAGGAGGACCTCACGGACTTCCTCACCAGTCTGCCGCGCCTCTCGGGGAGGGAGGAGAAGTGCTGTGAAGGGCCGATCATAGCTGCGGAAGTGGAGGAGGCATTGTCGGATTGCGGTGGGAACAGGTCGCCGGGTCGCGATGGTCTCTCCTATGAATTGTACTATACTATGCCAGACTTGTTTGGGCACCTGCTGACCTGTGTCTTTAATAACTGGCAGTAGAACGGGAGTTTTCCTGCGTCTGTGAGCCAGGGAGTGGTGGTACTGATCGGAAAGGATCCAAAAAAGGGGGACGTAATTGAAAACTTTAGGCCCATCACTCTGCTTAACGCGGAGTTGAAAATTCCGGCCAAGGTTTTAACAAAAAGGTTGGCGAAAGTTGTGGATGGTATCGTCGGGGAGGCACAAACTTGCGCCATCCCCGCAGGACCATAAACGATAATCTCCACCTTATACGCTATACCTTAGAAAGGGTAAATAGGATTCCTGGCAAGAGAGGAGTGTTGGTCCATTTAGACCAATTCAAAGCCTTTGATAGGGTAGACCATCGGTATTTGGCGGTGGTCTTCGAGGCGGCCGGTTTGGGCCCGACATTCCGCGGTTGGATCAATGCTTTATATAGCAACATCAAATCGGTAGTTCGGGTTAACGGTTTCTTTTCGGAGCCATTCAATATCGAACGCTCAGTTAGACAAGGTTGTCCACTATTTCCCCTGCTGCATGTATTGGCTCTCGAACCACAACTGCGAAGACTGGAGGCGACGAGTGGAGATCTGCAAGATCTAGAGTATGGAAAGTCAGTCACAGCGTATGCGGACGATGTCGCTGTCATCATATCCGTGGACCAGGACCTACAGAGGGTAGGAGAGGCTCTACAATATTACAAAGCGGTTGCAGGAGCAAGAATTAACCGGGATAAGTCGGTCGGCTTGCAGCTCGGCACCTGGAGAGGCAAGTCGATGCAGTCCAACAGCGTCGTCGAACGCTGGACAGACGGACCGATGAAAATCCTTGGAGTCTGGTTTGGTCCAGACCTCCAGATAGAGAAGAATTGGAGCGAAGTTACGGGCAGGGTGGCGTCCATAATTCATACCTGGTCTGGGCGGAGGCTTTCTCTGAAAGGGAGGGCGGAGGTGGAAAATATGTTTATCGTATCTGTCATTACCTACCGCCTAACCGCCGTGCCGTGCCCCGATTCGTGGCTAAATAAGTTGGAAGGCATGCTCTTTCATTTCTTGTGGGAGGTCAGGCGGCCTCTTGTAAGGCGCTCTATCTGCAGCCGCTAATGGGTGGGTTAGGGATGCTGTGGCTAAAGATGCGCAGGCATGCGCTGAGGTTGAGGTATCTTTGGCTCTACCTGGACGGTGAGCGGGTGTGGTTTCCATTCTTTGACGAGATATTTCACCGGTTCACCTCTTTTGGTGAACTGGAATGCTGGATCAGGCGTAGACTAAGGTTGGGAGCTTAGCAAGCAGAGTGTCGACAGGCGCTCGTGCTTCTCTCCTTAGCGATCAATGCCAGCGGAGGGATACCACCTCGGTGTACTATAGTGGGCTGGTAGAGGGCAAGTGTGATGACGGCCCGGGGGATACTCTGGGTTTCGATGAAAGTCAACTTGCCAGCCTGCATTGAAGGACTTTCGGCTCGGGACCTATGGACAACTTCCAGAGGTCCCTGGCTTGGTTGTGCTTCCGAAGTGCCTTCCCAGTTAAACTCGCGTGGCATGGCGTCACGGTTTCGCCTACGTGCCCACGTTGCGGGCAGAGCAACGAGACTATTCTGCATGCAATCGTACAGTGTCCGAGCCTCTCGGATCTGTGGGTTTCTACCAAACGGGTATTGTCACAGCTGGGGAGAGTACAGCTGTCAGCCGAATCGATTATTAAGATCGTTCCGCCGTCTCTTCTAAAAGAAGAGAAATTCTGCTTTCTAGCCGTAATAGCTATAGCGAAAGAGGTAATATGGAAGATGCGTGGAAGAGGTATCGCATCAGGCACCTTCGTCTCCGGGCATGCTTTGATTAACCTCTTTTTATATCACCTAAGATGGAAAACACGTCTGCAGAAGAAATGCCCGACAAAAAAGTACGAAAAAAGATGGAAGAAAGTAGACCGAATATTGGGTGTGTAAGTGCCTAATTAAGCGGTGTAAAAAAAAAAAAAAGAAAAGGACGAAGTAAACGATTCAACGCAGAAATGTGGTTGGTGGGGTGAAACCCATTCCGCTTCCATTCATTTTTTTCATCCGAAATTGTAATATCATATATTGTAATTCATATATTGTAATTCATATATGTAATATCATTCGATAAGTCCCCGACCCCTTTTGTCCTGTATATTGTCCCCTCTTTGTTTAACTCTTGTGGTTTGAATAAAATCATCGTGCTAGTTCCACAGTTCGTGTGTTGATAATTCAAAGTTAGAGTTCAAGTTTCACAGTTCGAATTAGCGTGTTGGACTGTTGTTTCTTAAAAGATAGTTGCTACGTTACGTGTGGTTACTGCCGTTTGTTTCGATTATATTCCTATTACAATGTTGCAGTGTATTCGTTTATCCATAAGGATTTAACATCTGGCGACGAGGATCGTTCGAAACTCACATTGGTTATTTGACAATTTCTGCGTCATGGAAAACTTATTAGCCGCGGTAGTACAGCTTCAAGAGAAGCAGCAGGAACAACCACAGGAGTTGCAAAAACAAATGCTATAACACCGACAACAACAACGACAACAATTAATTGAGTTACAGTCGGAAGAGGGTATTACGTTTCCCGCGTATTATAGAAGATACGAGGAAATTTCGAACAACGAGTGCAAGTTATGGTCGGAGGAGCAGAAAGTAAGGTTTTTACTATGCAAGGTAGCTCCTGCCGAATATGAGCATTACTGTAACTTATTCTGCCCTAAAAATCGAGTTAGATTGGTTTCCACGAAACCGTGGAACTGCTTTCAAACATTTTTTGTGATAGAAGTTCATTATTAAACACCAGTATGGAGTGTTGGAACATAACAAAAAATGAGGAGGAGGATTCTATCATCTACGCCGGAGTAGTCAAAACCGTATGTGCGAAAATTTCAAACTCCATGATGTCACTCAGAGTATGTTCAAATCACTTATCTTCGTGCAAGGTCTTATAGTACCTGAACATAGAGAAATTCAGGCAAGGATTCTCTCGAAAATGGAGCAAGCGAACCAGGATTTATCTGTACAAACCATCACAGAAGAATGTTAGACTATGGTAAATCTTAAACATGATGTGAAAAAATACAAGATAAAGATTCTGCAAAAATTCAAATGTGTCGTCCCGAGAAGCACAATAAAAAAAGTGTCAGGCCCCAATCCGTGTTAAAGTTGTGGAGGCCTACACTTCAAAAAACAAAATGTGCTATAGTTATCGGAAGTGGAGAGTGATTGCAACGGAAAAACAAGAAATTTCGTGCACGAAAAAATAAATGATGTGAATACCAAATTACAGTTAGACACAGGTAGTGATATCTCGATTATAAATGCGGATACATAGAAAAAAATTGATACAGCGAGATTAAGGAAAACAGCGAAAATAGCACATGGTATAACGGGCGATAAATTACATTTCATGGGCAAAACATGTATCGACGTCACATCTCGAGGAAAGACACGCGAAGCAAAATTATTCGTTGTGGATAATACAATCAACCTGTTTAGCACAGATTGGTTAGAACTATTCGATTTATGGCACCTCCCCATAAATCTTTACTGCAATAACATAAACGGTTGTCCCGTTAGAAACAAGTCTTCGGAAGAACTGAAGAAAAAATTGAAAAAATGTTCCCGCAAGTGTTATCAGAGGCTTTGGTCTATGTAGAAAGATGGATGCCTATTTCCAAATAAGTGAAAACGCTGTATCTGTATTTAAAGCAAACAGAAAAGTACCGTTGGCGGCAATTGAAACCGTAAATGAAGAGTTGGACAGACTCGAAAAGAGTGGAGTCATCAAAAAGGTGGATTACTTGAAGTGGGCGGCACCCATGGTCTGTATTAATAATAAAATAAGATTAGGCTGTGTCGATTTCTCTACAGGATTTAACGACTGCTCAAAAGCATATCACCATCCACTCTCGACTGCAGAAGACATTTTTTCAAAGTTAAATGGTGGGAAAGCGTTTTCCAAATTAGATCTGTCTGAAACCTATTTAAAGATAAAAGTAAATGAAAAATGCTCAAAGTATTTGACAATAAATACACACAGAGGATTGTACAGATACACACGATTACCTTTTGGATTAGAAGTGGCGCCAGCAATATACCAGCAAATCATGGAAACTATGTTATCTGATCGTGAATTTGCAATCCCGTGCTTGAACGATATTTTGATCAAGAGTAATTCTCGTGAACAACATGTGGAATACATAGAAGCTGTGTTTAAGAAAATTAGTTTTGGGGTTCACTTTGATTGAAGAAAAATACGAATTCTTTCTACCCCAAATTAAGTAATTAGGGCAAATAATTGATAAAAGTGATAGACGTCCGAACCCATCGAGGGCAGACGCAATAAAGAATATGCCTGCGCCGACAAATATTCCAACTTTACAAGCATTTCTTGTGTTGGCAAACTATTATCAAAGCTACATTCCTACCGACTTATTAAAAAAAAAAGAAGTAAAGTGGAATTGATTCACTAAATGCCAGAACACTTTTGAAGAAATAAAAAAATTCTAATCTCAAAGTTGTCGTTAGCACATTATGATCCTGAAATGGATACCATTGTAGCGTTTGATGCTTCCGAGCACGGATTAGATGCAGTTCTACTTCATAAATACAAAGACGGAAGTACAAAACCAGTGTTTTATGTTTCGCACTCCCTAATAGCGACAGAGAAGAGATATAGTCAAATTGAAAAAGCGGCCCTAGCAATTATTTTTGCAGTTAAAAAATTTCAAAGGTTTCTGCATGGCAGAAGTTTTTTATTGCAAACAGACCATAGAGCTTTGCTGTTAATTTATGGGTCTAAAAAAGGGTTACCAACTCATACTGTGAACCGCTTGCAACGTTGGAGTGTAATATTACTAAATCATAATTTCAAAATGCAATACATTCCATCGCCAAAAAGATTGGTCGTGCGGATTGCCTTTCGAAATTAATTCTAAAAATTATGGAACCACTAGAATAAACTATTGTCGCACTGCAGGCAGAAAGTGAAATAAAAAGTGTTATGACGAACGTTATCCAAGAACTGCCAGTGACGGCTCAGGATATAAGAATGAAAGCTGTAGATGATGAATATATTACGAAAATAAAAGAAGCTTTAAAAAATAAACAGAATAAAAATTCATATGCCAATAGTTTTTCAATTTGCGACAATATTCTGCCGTACGCCCAAAGAGTGATGGTTCCAACTATATTACAAAAAGATGTATTGCAACAATTTCACAGCAGACATCCAGGAATGGCAAGGATGAAGGCAACAAGAGGAAATAAGAACAAGTCACGAAATATAGGAATGAAGTTTGGGCAATATACATGCGTACATGATAGCCAACTGAGGCAAGATTGTCGACATTTGAGATGGATATTAGACTGGACACTTGATGAGATACGCAGGCTGGACATCAAAACCAGAAAGGTACTGACCACCACTGGCAACTTCCACATTTATAGTGACACCGATAGGATTTATATGAGACGAAGTGATGGCGGTAGAGGCATAAGGCGAGTCAATTGGAATGTTGCATTGTGTCAATCAAACAACACTTGGTGAACAATAAAGAAATGAGTATATTCCATGCATGCTCAAAAGTGAGAGCAACAACATCCTCAAAATTAGAGAAATACTGTGCCGTTACTCTTAGAATACAACTGTCTCATGTGATCCAAAGGAGGCTGGGCTGGCCTACCTAAACAGAAACTTGGAAGAGAAGCAGGCATCATACAAATAAAAAGTATTGCATAAGTACATAAAAAGCATTGCTTAAGTACAGAGTAGCTACAGCATTGATAGGATGAGTAGCCTTTCCTGGATCTGCGGTAGATACATTACATCCCACCTAGAAGGATATGCCTCCACTATCCAGGAAATAGATACTAAATTCTTGATAAACAAAGAGCCAGCAGGTATTCACACCTTTGGTTACAAGGAATATTGGTGGAACGTCCCCCACAAAAAAAACATCAATTAGGTGCAAACATAACAGACCTGATATTGTTCTATGGGACAGGGAACAAAAATCATGCACTACCCAGCAGACGTGAATGTACAGTTAAAAGTCCAGGGAAAAGAGAACATTTATGACGAATTAATATAGATTTTACAGCTATTGTAGCCTGACTATGAATTCTCATGTGTATCCATCATCATAGGTGCATTAGGTTATGTACCAACAAATTTGCACAAAAACCTAGAAAAACTTCGTTTCACGGAAAAAGAGCAAACACAAAAAGAAAAAAAGAACTGACGCGGATTCCCCAAACCCAATCTATTAGTGGCACAGTGAAGATTTGAAAGACATTCCAGATATTCTCCATGTGAGATTTTTATGTGAATAGATGCACACACTTGGGTGTATGCATCGACAGTTCACCCAAAACACCAACTCAACCACATATTCACAAACACCAGGAATTCTCTTAACTCGAGAAGTTTTGATGCTTTGTTAGCAACCGGCTTGAACTCTCAAGAACTAAAAAAGAAAAACCATACATAACATGTTGTGATGCTGCACATGGGTGTCGCCATTCATACTTGAATATCACTCTGTGTGGCATGGGCTCCTCGGCCTGTCGTGATCAGGGTAACATATTGTACCAAAATGCCGCTTCCAGTGGTGAGATGCATCCCCTCTCCGCCTTGGCTTTGATCGTGCGATGGTGTCTTTCCACGATCTCATTTCCACTCGGCCTGTATGCCGCTCTGAAGAAGAGATGCATATTTCACTTATCGAGCATCTACTTCAGCATCTCCGAACGAAATGCAGTGCTGTTGTTCATCGGCAATTCGTCCACAGGACCCCACTCCAGGAATATCTTGTTCAGGATACATGCAACCTCATCCGCAGAACCCGTCTTAATTTCCATCCATATCGCCATCCGACTTGGTCCGCAGTCGACCATCGAGAGATATATCCCCTGCCGTTAGTGTGTCACATCCACTGCCAATCGTCTCCAGTTGTACTCTACTGAGATATTTTCCGACTGGTGCACACCCGGAGCAGGGTCGATGGATTGACACTTTTCACAGCTCCCAACGACTTTTTGAATGCTCTGCCTTACTAGCAAGATACAGGATTCTATCCACGTCCATATGATGCATGGTATGCAATCTCCTTAGTTCCTAGCCGATACACCGCGGCTATCTTCCGGAATCGCCAACCAGGCCTTTTTGACCCTGGTTAGAACGTCTGCCTTACTCCTTTCTGAGGGCACAAAGACCACGCTCAGCTTCAAACCAAAATTCGGCAGCTAGCTCTCCCAGAACCCCTAGGCGGCGCTTTACTAACATCTCTGCATGCCCTTTCGTTCGAACCCTTCTTTCATTGGTGATCACTGTTCCCACCCATCCAAACACAGTAGCCGAATTGGTTCGGATTTCGATAGAGCGCAGCCCCCATTTATCCACTTCAGGGCTAGGTTTACCCCCTTCGCTTTTCACTTTTCCTTCCACGGAATTAGGATACCCTTCTTGATCAATCTCTCTTCAAACTCGCTCTTAGCATCTCTCTTCAAAGTATGCTGATAACAGCTTAGCTTATTTCTCAGCATTGGGGGTTCCCCTTTCCAGCGCTACTCAACTGTGCACCGCAGACCGTCGAACAACACCTGAAAATCTTTATCTTCAATGATGTAAGCATTACAATCCTCCTCGAGGCTCTTCCCACTCTCTTGTTGCAGACTCAGCGCATGATGCCCCTGCACCACCAAATGAAACCTTGTCTCCAGTAACAATGACTCCTCTTAGGCGGTTGATCGCGTTCATGCCCATCGCCACATCAATTCCACCTACCACATGATCGATCACAATTATCCACAACCTTAGTGTTGTGCCCCACATCGCCATCTCCACTTCGCTGCTAGCCTTACATTCAATTTCGCTGCCGTCGACCGCCCTAACACTACTCGTCCCTTCCACATTTTGTTGTACAGCCCGTATCCACGAGGGCTTTGAACGCCTTTCCTCCAACCAGGACTTCAACTATAGGCAGCGACTGCACGGGAGCCTCTACTTGCTCACAGGGAAATTTGAGAGGCAGCAACTTCCCCGTAGCTTTTTCAATGGCTGCAGTTTCAAGCGATATCCTCTGTCCGCTTGCACCCGTAGCAAATGAATTTGGGCTTCTTCTCTGCGCAGTCTCTTGCCATGTGCAGTCGCTGGAACTTGAAACACCGGCCCGTAAACGGTCGCTGCCGCCCCACAGCAGCTTTTCTCTCCTCATTCTTCGTCGATTGTCGCATGACGTCGTGGACGTCCGCAGCTGCCATTGCCATTGCATTCCGCCTGGTGTTTTGTGTCGACACACGGGCTTGAGCAATGAATTCGCTCATCACCATTTTCTCGCTGCCAGGCAGTTGCTGCAGACGCACCGATATGTCGTCAGGTAAACCATTTACGAAAGCCAACCGTACCGCCTTTTCTAGTCTCTCTCCGGTAAAACCAGATAGCGTAGCCAGCCTCCGAAGATCTGCTGCTGCATACACGTTCACCTATTCTGTCTACTTGACCTTTCCTAGCTTGGCAATGCAGCGTACGATCCTTCTGTAAAGGCTTCCTTTAGGTGCTGCTCAATTTTCTTTGCATCCAGTTGGTTTGTTTCATCCATTTCGAGGTACAGCGCCAACGTGTTTCCCTTTAGATACAGAGTCATGAGACCTGCTACATTTTCAATGCTTTGCGGCCTCGCCACCACCTTGGTCTTATCCGATAACATCTCCGTCTTCACAGAAGTGTCTGAGGGCATCGCTAGAGATTCTTATTTTTGCTGATATCTCGTGGAAGAGGACAACAACAACAAAAATATATATATACGAGTGCCGAAATAGTTTGTAATATCAAGAACACCTCTAAGTGTCGGCTGTCCAACTAGATTAAATCCAAGATGCCTCTTGTAGTCTAACCTATCGCTAGAACC
This sequence comes from Octopus bimaculoides, assembly GCF_046866305.1. Classification (NCBI taxonomy): domain Eukaryota; kingdom Metazoa; phylum Mollusca; class Cephalopoda; order Octopoda; family Octopodidae; genus Octopus; species Octopus bimaculoides. The sequence continues at coordinate 111,429,728 of NC_142928.1, read as the reverse complement.
TACGGCAAATTCTCTTTCTAGCCCGCACGTCTACAGTCGTCCGTCCGCTCCAACTGCCAGAAGCCAATGAGACCCACGCTGGTCCTATTTCCGCCCACTTCCCCTCACTCACTCTTCCTCTTCCGGTAGGGCTTCTCAGCCATTGATATCATTGACCTTTTCCTCCAAGTTCATCTTATCTCCACAACACACACACGCGTACACACACACACACACACACACACACACACACACACATAAATATATTACAGTATAATATAATCTAGGTAATAACCTCATAACGTGCGTTTAAAGGCTCCTATACAATTATCAGCTAGCACATGTCATTTTACAGCAGGATATATAATCCAAGGCTTGATAAACATGTGGTAACACCAGTATTGTATAGGATTAATGTGAGAATAATATAACACGAAGATAGAAAATAGCAGGCTTTAATAGCAAACTGCAACATTTGTTTCTGTACTGGACACCTGCTTTACGTTGCTGAGTTTACATTTATATATCATTATATTTGATTTTTGTTTAGAATTACTTTATAATCATTTTTCATCAATATCTGTGTGTTAGGGCTTCCTCAGGTAAAATGCAATCAAACGTGATTTCTTTCAGTTTCTTCAGATATACCATGTTTATTACTCTCCAGCAATCAGTTCATTAGATTACGAGCGGCATGTATTATAGTTGTGACACAAAAACAAATACAAAAGTAATATCATAATTATAGTCCCAACAACAATAACAATAACAGAATAAAGGCGACCTTAATGATACTGACAATAATAAAAATAATAACAAAACAAAACCTATTTAAGTATTAGTGATAATAACATAAATAAAAATGTAATAAAATAAAACTGAAGAAGGCTTTTACCAAGCAGTAGACGAAGTGTGTAGACGAAGGGTTAAAATAAAATGAATAAATATTTTTACAAAGGATTTTTTTCATTACTCTAAAATTTTGAATTATCTATTATCTTTATGCTTTCCGCCCCACCCCTTTCATTTTTGTTTGTTTAAGTAACCTTTACAAACTCCACTGTTGGAGGCGCAATGGCCCAGTGGTTAGGGCAGCGGACTCGCGGTCATAGGATCGCAGTTTCGATTCCCAGACCGGGCGTTGTGAGTGTTTATTGAGCAAAAACACCTAAAGCTCCACGAGGCTCCGGCTGGGGATGGTGGCGAACCCTGCTGTGCTCTTCCACCACAACTTTCTCTCACTCTTACTTCCTGTTTCTGTTGTGCCTGTAATTCAAAAGGTCAGCCTTGTCACACTGAATATCCCCGAGAACTACGTTAAGGGTACACGTGTCTGTGGAGTGCTCAGCCACTTGCACGTTAATTTCACGAGCAGGCTGTTCCGCTGATCGGATCAACTGAAACCCTCGACGTCGTAAGCGACGGAGTGCCAACAACAACAACAAACTTCACTGGCCATTAGCTACTAGACTACAAACTTAATCATTCTTTCCTATATTTTATACATATTTTTACTTATGCTTTTTAAACATACTTATCTCACATTATACCTTTACAAATTCTCAAACCTACATACACACTAATACTTGTACATACTCCTATTCTTCCACTGCTAAGCAATGGTAAGTTTTCTCTTACTTAATCATTAGCTTTTTTACTGCCGATGTGTATTTATTAAATCCACAACTAGAGAAAACAAAAAGACTATCTTATTTTAGCTGTGCTTTCAAGCAAAAGCCTAAATTTCTCTTTAGCTCATTGTCGTCACATGATTTTACTGTTTTCAGATTTTTGTGATCATCTCAATTCAAACATAAATGACAATTCTAATCTGTTATGTAGATGCATCAGCTTACATTATATTTTTGATATATTAAAATATTAAATTATCAGGTGTCCAGTGCCTGCTATTTTCCATCTTGTTATATTATTCTCATAACAAGCACGCACGAACGCACACACGCACGCATGCACGCACACACACACACACACACACACACACACACATACCCTACCATTTACCATAAGTGTTTTACCTATTTCCAACGCAAAAGATTAGTAGGATTTTCAATGTAAAATTGATCACAATTCAGTTTCTATTTACTTTTCTTCTTATTTCTTTTACTTGTTTCAATCATTTGACTGCGGCCATCCTGGAGCACTGCCTTTAGTCAAACAAATCGACCCCAGGACTTATTCATTGTAAGCCTAGTGCTTATTCTATCGGTTACTTATGCCGAAGCGCTAAGTTACAGAGACAAACACGCCAACATCGGTTGTCACTCGATGGTGGAGGGACAAACACAGACACACAAATATATATATATACTGCGGGCTTCTTTCAGTTTCCGTCTATCACATCCACTCATAAGGCTTTGGTCGGCCCGAAGCTATAGCAGAAGACATTTGCCTAAGGTGCCACTCAGTGAGATTGAACCAGGAACCATGTGGATAGGAAGGAAGCTTCTTACCTGCGCCTAATCATTTTGTTTCAGTTGTGTTATTAAAACCATCAGGAAATACATGATCATTACCGTTATTATAATTTCTGGTATAAGCACAGGACCAAGATTAGGAAGAGGCTTAACTCGACCTAGTATTCTATCGACCGCGAAAACAGGAAAGATTAAGGTGGTCTGCTTGGGATTCAAATTCAGGACGGAAAGAAATATCATTATGATAATAAGTCACAGAGCAATAAAGCAATTATTTTTATTTTATTGTGTTGGCGGCCAAAACGTTCATTCGGTATTCTTTAAAACGAAAATAAGGTACATGTTTTAAACCCAAAGTGAGTGTTCAATAAATGATTTAATTTATCATTTTGTTCCAGTATCTTTTATCATCTTGTAGGCAGTCTATTATTCTCTCATCAAAGAATTGCCTGTCTTTACTGGCGAAAAATTCTTGCAGGTGAATTTTTAAGTCCTGTTCAGAACAATAAATTTTGATGAGATCCAAACAAGAGGAAACCCGAAGACGCAAGGTCAGACGAATATGAAGGGTGCGACAAAACACCCCAGTAACTTCTGCCGCGTCTACAAAGAAGTGTGTCGTCTGGCATTGTTTTGAGGAAAAACAATACCCCTACGATTAGCAAGTGCTGGGCGCTTCTGGTGAATGCTTGCATTTAATTTGTCCAGCTTCTCACCGTACACATCCGAATTGATGGTCGTGTCCGTGGAAATCAAATTGAAAGGATAACCTTCTTTGAGTGAAGTTCTAGTTTTGGAGGTTGTTGGTAGTGGTGCGTTATGCTTCCCCCATGGTAATTTGGGTTTGCATTGTTACAGACGATCCATTTTTCATCCCCTGTCACCACTCTCTTCACAAAGGATCGTTTTCTTCACTTTACCGCAGCGAATCGCAGATGGAAAAACGTTGGGTGAGGTTAGCCTCATGCATTTGATGTAGGACCCAAGTATTGAGCCTGCTGATATAACCAAGTTAGTGTAGATGATTTTCAGCACTCGATTTGGATATATGGAGAATATCTGCGATCATCCCGGTCGTATAACGGGGGTTGGGTGGGGTTGGGTGGGGTTGGTATTGACTAACTCCATTAGAAGTTAGTCGACATTCACTGTTAATTTCAGTTGGCCAACCGGAGCGAGGACCGAAAAGTTTCGAAAATTTGAAAACGTCTGCCGACATATACGTTCCGTGACAGCATCTGATTTTTTATTACCCATGCGGGCTAACATAGAGGGGACAATACAATGTGATTGGGGTCACATACAATCGAATGATATAAGATTTTCATGTACAATGAAATCGAATGAATTACAACACAATAAATTACAAGCAATAAATTACAAACAATAAATCCCAAACAATAAATCACAAAGAATAAATCACAAACCACAAATAAATCACACGATGAGGTGTTCAAAATAGGTATGCTCCGACCCTACGAACCTTGTCTTTAGCACCGACATGCGTGCTACACGCGTCCATCGTTTTTTAAATTCACTCTCTGACAAACACCTCTTTTCCAGCCCCACCTTCCTTTTCAAGTGAAAAGTGAACATTTTCACGAGGGTGAGGCCGGAGACGCAGGTGTTTGTCACGATACCTTTCATTCTTGACTTCCATATCACCTCTCTCGCAATTGCTACTACTACGAGAAAACAATTCTTACCTTCTTTCGTCAAGAAATCCGGCGGATTAATTTTTACAATTGACTCAGACGATAGCTGTACTCTTCTTCCATCAGACAACAGTTGTTCCGCATAAACCCATACTTCTGAAATACCCGGACACTGAACAATAGCGTTCAGGACGATTTCCACGCCCTGCCCACATCTTGGACAGGCCGTCGGCCCAGGGTGGCCGTGTCTCATGAGTTTATCCCGAACAGGTAGGGCTCCTCGGTAACACTGCCAGGCCAAAAACTTTTGGAAGTTATTCAGTGTCTTCGGCCCGAACGTTCTTCGGAACAGGCTGTCCAACTGGTTATCATCGAGACCCAGGGTCCTTCTCAGGGCATCGTCATTTCCAGCCTCTACCAACCCACTATAGAAAGCCGCGGTGGTACCGAAACCGCTGGCATTGCCCGAGTTGCAGAGCTGGAGAAGTGCCTTGCGGCACTCCGTATACCAAGTACCCAACTTCGAAAGTTCCATGACAGCATCCTCTCTGCACACAACGCATATTTACCTGCAGGTTTACACCACTTTCTTGCCTTTTATTTTTTTTAAATAAAAAAGCATGAGGTGTCGATAATGTTTGTTTTGGTTCTTCATTTTCTGGGTGGTCCCAAGGACATAAAATACAACCTGTCTCGTCGTAAGTTCGCGTCGAACTACGTTAGTGTCTGAAGTGTGCATACGCAAGGTACATACTGAAGTTAGTTATTTATCACATTGCTTGAAGTTTAATATTGGGGTGTGGGTGGGGGTGGGAACAAACGAAGGAACTTTGGGCCAATCCAATAAAATCTTTGTATCGCTGAAAATATAAGAACCAATACTGTCATCAACATTGACAATCATTAATGTGACATAAAACAAGAGAATATTCATGAAAATAATGTAAACAATCCTTCATTACTTGTAACTTCTCTTAAAATGACACATGAAATATTATTTCATCTCAATCACTAACCTTATCATAATTTGCATCTACATGATCAGTAGAAATAAAATAGTCGATACTGTCAATCTATCGGCACAGGTAATAGAAAATCTATTTCCTTTCCTCGCTCGCTAATACATATTACTTATCTACCGACCATTAAATATTAAATATAGATTTCATTGTAACTGCATAACATTACTTACTTGCTATACTGACTAAAGAGGCTGAAGTGATTGTTTATGCTGGTAAAGTGTAACTGCCGCTCTTGTGAATTCGCACTATTGCGTGATGTTAAAGCAGATATTATGTATAGAATAGCGAATGTCTACGGAATTTTCATTAATGTTTAATCATCTGAGATTTTTTCTTCTGGTCTAGTTTGCTTTTACTCTCCAGATAATAAGTTGTAAAGAATTTCACACTAAATTTTGTTTTCATGTTAAATCTGACAATTGTATATTTTTGATTGTCTTAATAGTGAATGTCTTCGCACCGAATGTGCTCGTAATATAAATATTTGTGGTAGATTGCTACTGCAGCTGCTTCGGATTATTAATAGAAGAGGAAATTTTGTAACATCTTTGGGGATATCAACCAAATTCATTTCATCAGAGAAAACATCAAAAGCCGAAGACGTAGCTTGATAAATGGAAACAAGATGATAAAAATAAACTGGAGGAAAAAAAAATATGACCAATTATGGTATATAGGTAACTTTTGAGAACAGTGAGGATGATAATTTGAGTAAAAGTGGTTGTGAAACCCATGATAGAAAAGTGAATGTATTTCATTTAAATAGAAGGAAGACGTTAAGCATAATGGAAACTAACAATGATGTTACTGGAGAGGGTTTTCAATGAATGATTCAATATTCTGCTGCATTCTTTTATTAATGTTTTATAGTGAACTGCGACAATGCTATTACTATTGACTGTATTATTCAGTTGCTTTTAAAATTTCGTCCGATGCTCTTTGATACAATTTGAAAAGCATCCTAACGGTGTTACATTGTTCTCTTTATAAAGAATTGTTGAAAGCTATATCAAAATCTTAATTGAAAACTTACTTATTTTAAGAAGTGCTGAAAACTAAATGGAAATTCCAGGCAAAATATCACAACAAAAAATTAATTTCATAATAAAATTACGGATTAAATACAGCTCTAAACGTTATCGGTCAATCTTGGGATTGCCTCCTGAGAAAGCTCCCTAAACGACATCGAGTGTTAGAAAATGTGGCTGTCCTAGTCTAGATGAAACAACTCACCTCGAGATCATCGAGAATAAAAGATATCGATATTTTTCCATTGTTGTGGCTCCTCGGTGACGTGTATTTGAAACACATCGAAATGAAAAGAATCGCTGGTCTGGGACTTACATGCAAATACTGTGAAGTCTATTTGCTGATGTGCTTCGGCGTAGCACATATAAAGGAAAATTATTTTACAAATTAAAGGCCACTCAAAACACATACACTATGTATGTGCGACCGATAATTTCATAAAATTTATTCGCATAAATATACACGTGTATATTTGGATGGGATGTGTGATGACGATGTCATATAGGAAAACACCATTGTTTTTCCTTTTTTTTTTCCAATAACAGAAATCATATTTATATCACTTTCCAAAAATGACCATAATATCCTTTAAAAAATTATGCACATATTGTCTTTGAAATCTGATTTAACAGAAATGACTTCTATAGTTTTCGTTTAACACTTCTGTATAACACAAAAAATACATTGTAAAAAAAATAATCAATAATTTTTGCAACTTGGATAAGCAACTGACACATATTTATTTACGGCATCAATAACTTTAAAAAAATTAATTCTACACAAAATTATATTACATTGCAGATAGTAGAATAATTTCATCAACTAGAATGTGTAGTTGTCATGGCCGAAATTCAATCATTCTTCTGTTCTTCGTATCTAGGTAGATTTATTTTGAAAAGATATGTTTGATTTGTGTTTTTCGTAGAGGTTCGGATTCAGAACAGTATTTTAGTTAGTCCTGCGGCTTTTACTGCTGTTAGAGGTTATATAGATATTACATTTGCAAGACTAAATAGATGATGTTCATTCTGGCCAAATGTAAGAAATTCTGCAAGCATCCTTCCTCACAAACATTCTTGCTTTCCCCACAAACTCTTTAGAAAATGAATATTATCTGCCAGATAAGCACTACCTATATTACAACTGCTTAACCATTAATGACAAGACAATTTTGATATAAATAAATATGTGAATAAATTTAAATTCTAACATTGGTAAAAAGCCCTAAATTATTTGGGGAAAAAGCACCCCATGTACTCGACAAACACTTTAACGAAAGGCTACTGGCAATATTAATATCGGTGAAGTTTAAACTCAAATATGTGAAAATTATATTGATACAATAACTTTGATAGCTGATCGAATCGATCCTAATGCGTGTATTTATTTTGTCAACTCCTGGAGTGATGAAAGGAAAATCTACTTTGGTGATACGAAAAGGGAATGTTATTCAATACTGCAATATATTTAGTTTGGCATTCTACCATTTTTGCGCACTACATCACAAATTATGGGAACTACTGGTGGTGGGCGTTATGGATTAAAATATATAATCAATTCTCTTATGGCTGGAGAAAGATAGAGTATACTCAATTAAACACAGAAAAAGAGAAAGATGGAGTATACTAAATTAAACCGAGGCTACTACAGTACTGATCTACCACGAACAGCTTCAAACGACAATACAAACGGAAATTGTCTGGGTCACCAACATGAAACAAACACTTGCATTTATTCTATCATTGATATGATTTGAGCCAAAATAATAAAAATTTTAGTAGCTGGTTTAAAATACAATCAAATTCTTAACTAATTTTTTTCACTTCAATTTACGGTATCAATATACCTAAAAAAAGTGAGGCTGATAGTTTCACTTTATCTCGTTTGCCCATTCCACCCCTTTTGAATTAAAAGCATGTATCTAAGTCATTTAGAGAATACATTTATATATATCCTTTGTAAATGTAATCAACACGGTCAATGGTTGGTTTATCCTAATTAGATGCCTATGTTAAATAGTATCCTTGCAAGTTTTATTCAATATAGGATTTGGATTCAACACTGAAGAAAAACTTTTGTCAGTCATAAAGCATTCTTTTACGCAGCACTTCCATTGCTTGCTACAAATTGCTGCACTTTACTATGGTATTATTTGTGATAAAGAGTATACCTTCTATAAACATAACAGAACTCAGTGACAAGCTGTTAAGTACCGACACTTCACTCGGTAGATCATCAATCTAATTAGTTGGCTAGTAATGATTCCCTTACTTACATAGAAAATCAATAAGGTTTCATTTCAAAGTTAAAGTCCTTAATACTCTTGAAAAAATACAGATGCCATAGAATCTCATTTCCTTTGTTATAAATTTAGTTGAATGAAAATTATAGAAATCTCGATATGGTTTTTTACCAGAGATTAGAACCGTTATAGAATTATCTTTAGGAACAGTTAATTACTGAAGCTATTTACAAGGAAAATTAAAACTTTATGAAAAGCTGTTATGTATTATAAAATATAGCAACATACTCCATTCTTAAGAGTCGTCGTGTATACAAGTTGACTGAAAATAGATTGATTCACAAAATTATGTTCGTCTCTGGTCATTTTTTAAATCAAATTTAAATTTGGTTTTTAAAAAGTTACTTACAAAATTTATTCAAGTAAGAATTGGAATGACAGAGGTTTGTTTATTATAATCAACTTTTGATATCAAAAACACTATTAAGAACATTTTATGAACTGCTTAAACTTTGGTATTTGACTTATTATTTTTTCACATTGGCTTTCTCGATTAGTAGAAGAACATATTTGGAAGGGGAAAAAAAGATAAATAGTAGCTCGAATTGAGCCCAGAGGAGTTTGGACTTAACGCTTCTCTTTAATACATTTTGTGCACTGTTTCTTTAGCCATTACCATCACGCTTACTCATTTTCATATTAATGGCAGTTTTAAAATAGCATGAGAGAGGAGAAATATAGTGGGGAAATGAGGTGGATTGTAAATGTATATTGTACTGAATTTAATCTACTTTAACATGATAGATGTGCTCTTCAAAGAAGAAAAACAGGGAACGATTTCTGAACATAATACAGACATTATCAGATAACTATAGTTAGTTTTATCTTGAAGGTGTAAACAATGGAAATGTATGTGAAGAAGTGAGGTCAAAAGGTAATGTGAAGCGGCAAAGATTAAATTCATTGAAAGAGCATATGAATAAATTCGATAAAATCGAGCTATAGAAACATAAAAGAAAGGCTGAGAGTGGTTTGAATGTCGGAATACTGTCGACACTATGTAGACATGCAACAAACAGATAAAAGTTTAAAGACTTCACGCCTAATCGTAAGTCCATTTGAATGGATGGCCTTTCGACAGCGAATGCAAACAATAAGACGATAACGAAGAGATGTGGCTGCAACGGTGATGAAGGAGCGGTGGGAATAGAGAGAACAAAAAGATTTGGGAAAATTTCAAATAAAGAAATAAGTTGATAAGGAATTACTATAGGAATTCTCCTGAATAAATCTGATATTGATGCTAAGAAGGAATTATTAACATGTTTTGTAACATTTCCTACAGGTTCGCGGATCGGTGAATACTTTTGCCGTATAATTCTAGTAGATGTTCGATTATTTCAATCTTTTTTTTATGAAGCATTTCACTTTCTTTAGCATTAAAACTAACATTTTATGTTACTGAATGTTCTGTACTTTGTAATCAGTTTTGTTGCAGTTAAAATATAGAATGATTGATCTCACCGACCAAAAGTCTCCAAAATATGACACGTGCAAAGAAAGTGGTGTGGAATCAAGATGGTGAAACAAAATAATTAGATATCAAATATCAAGCGGGACTTACACGTTCAGATAACATTAATTCACCATTGCTCCACCGATTTCTTACTGCATATTGATTTGTCACGGCTTTTATTAGATTTTAATATTATTTGATTTCTGTTTATTCAGCTTCTCCATCATAAGAAAATCATTTATGAACTTAAGAAAAGTTGTCAAAATATGGAAGTACTTAAGTATTTTCGATGACACTATATGTATATATATTTTTTCAAGTCTTTGTAATATTTCAGCAATTATTGCAAAAGTCCTAAAGCATCATAAAAGCGGTTTCTTTTCTTGAATAGCACCATAAAAGCACCTAAAAGCACCATAAAGCACCTAAAAGCACCTAAAAGCACCATGAAGCGGTTTCTTTTCTTGAATAGCCAGATCAAAGCTAAAGTGAGCAGTAAATTCATAGATTAATGGAGAAATAATGGGTTGGTTATGTTGATGGATTGACATGCTAACAATTACTCGGAGGATTGGATGAATTGTTCGGTTGTGAAATACAACTAATTCAATCAGTATACAAGGTTTCTTACATCATGTGCAACAAACCGTACTTTCTGTAGATTCATGTACTTATTGCTTTTGAAGGAAAAAAGAGGAATTGATTGCCTCTTGGGGAAAATAGGTTTGAACTGATCGCCAGTATTTATGAAGCAATTATGTATTACTTTTCATTTCTATTTTGTACAGGTTGTTTGAAATAATACGAAATCAATATCAGTATTGTCTATTCTAGCCTAATCGAAATAGTTTGCATTCGCTCTTCATGTCGTTCATTTGTTAGGCACTTTGTACTTGCGAATATTTGTCCCTTTCCAAAATACACCGAAGCACATTGAACTAAAAGCTGATATTGAGCATTTTAACTGCCACCTCTGACATATAGAATTCTTCGGCAATAAGGATTTAAATGACGAATTAATTGTCAGAAATAAATCCCACTTCACCCCCTACAAGGGGAATGACAAACATTTAGACGCATATAGAGACACAATTTCACAGTTTCCCTTAAGTACCCATAAATGCAAACAAAACCTTCGTGAAGATGAAAAGGAAGCCTTACTAACACTGAAGAATGACAATTCAATCATCCTAAAAGAAGCCGATATGGAATGGAGCGATAGTAATCATGGACAAAGACTACTATAAGGATAAAATATTAGAAATTCTAACAGACTAAACCTACTACAAGGATGAACCAAGACACCCGGAAAGTCAATAATGAATAAAATCAAAACACTAATCAATGAATACTAAGATTCCTTCACAGACAAGGAGAAAGATTACTGCAACTTTATAATCAAAGACAGCAATTTCTATGGATTACCCAATATCCACAAAAGCTCCGAAATACAGAGCACCATAAATGAACAGAAGAACCAATACATAAAAATATCAAAGCATACTGACCTCAAACTGAGACCAATAATTGCTGGACCTCAAGCACCAACACAACAACTGAGTCATCTTTTGGTTATACTCCTAAAACTTTTGTGCCCATTAATACCCAGCTATATACAGGACGGCGTAGATTTCCTCAAGCACATCCCACCCACTCACCCAGAAGGTACTATACTTCCAAGCTTTGACGTCACAAATCTTTATACCAATATACCTCACACTTTGGGTCTGGAAGCAATCAAACACTAAGTAGAGAAACATAGAGGATGGATAAATGGACGCTTCAAAACTGACTTCATCACCAAGGCCACATGCCTGGTACTGCAAGAAAACACCTTCAGGTTTGATAATAATACATATCGATAGTTAAAGGGCATGGCTATGGGGACGCGGTTTGCACCCTCATATGCTAACCTAGTCATGGGATACTTCGAAGAAAAGCTTTATGAGGAGATAGAGAGAGCTTTTAATCATGATTGGAAGAAATATGTCATTAAAAAGTGGAAACGCTTCCTCGATGATTGCTTCATCGTTTGCTACAAATTAAATGAAGATCTACAAATATTTAATAATATACTCAACACACTTCACCCATCCATCAAATTCACGACAGAAACCAGTTGCAATGAATTACCATTTTTGGATATTCACATAAAAATATACAACTCCACAGTTACAGACATATTTTACAAAAATACGGACACGCACCAATATTTGAATTTCTATTCCTGCCATCCCTCACTCATCAAAACGAACATTCCATACAGCATGGCAAGACGTATCTGTACTATAGTGATTGACTCCAAAGTACTTTAAATCCGATTCAACGAGCTCAAAGGCTCCCAAACAAAACAGAAATGCCTCATAGAATTAATAAACGATAGAATTAAAAAGGCGATGAAGCTGAGCATCACACAACTGAGGACACCAAAGGGAAAAATTAATGAACAGATGATTCCATTTATCAATACGCACAATCCTGGGGTAGCCAACATCTTTCAAGCTATAAAATCAAACCTACCTATACTTCTACAAAGACCCAAACCTGATCGATAAAAAACCCCTTAGGAAACACTAGATGCCAGCCAAAAAATCTCAAAAAACACCTCACAAGAGCAAAATTTACATCACAGAATGAATCAGAATTCTCTGTAAAAGAATGTGGAAATCGCAGGTGTGGAATGTGTGGAATATGCAACAACAACTTCAAATACTTAGAAAGTGGTTCCCACATAAAATTCAAGAGCGGATTCTCGCTCAAAGTAAATGCAGACATGAACTACAAGATACAGACTCTCATATACTGCATTGCTTTCCCCAGCTGCAAAGAAAATTACATTGACGAAACAAACACTTCTCTATGCCAACGTTCAAGAATCCAGACAACACATCCAACAAGAGGAATTGCGCAAGATCTTTATCATTTTGATTTTGTCTTGACGAGTTCGATAAACGAACGAAAGCGTTAATAAAGAATTATCCAAAATTCTGACTGCCTCCTTTTTCTCAATATACAAAATCTGTACACCACTTCAAACACCCTATGCGCGCTCACGCACACACGCATACACACACACACACACATATACATATCAAAATGAAACACGAACTAAATAATATATGACATAGTAGATAACTGTCAACCTTGTTACTGATATATTTTGATACTTATTCGGTTGGCATATATCCTTTATTATATATTATCTGTGATTAATTGAGAGTCGGAAGCGTTGGATTACATACTTTTACTGCCCAGATAGACTAGATATCTATTCTCATATGTCTAAGTCTTCTCTACTGTTCAGAGCAGGGTTTTGTTTCCTAAAGATGTTTATCTCTCAAATCCTGACTTGTGTTTTTACATTTCTTTAATAGATTCGCCATAAGGAAACATAGAAATTTCAGAGACATATTTCATTAGGAAACAGAGCATTACACTAAAGGATGAAGAATTGGGCGTATAATCTCACACTCACGTCGCCCAATTTATTGGGAGAACACAAAACAGTCTGTCTATTACTTAGAATCACTTAGGAAGGAATTTCAACCACGTTTCGGGGTTCGCTACCTCAACAGCTCCTTTATAGGATCCAGTGGCTAAGGACATCATTAGGAGGAACTACATCCGGTTTCCGCCCCTACTCGACGTGACGGGGCCCCTCTTTCGGAGGTGTCTTCAGCTCTGATGTTGAGTGCGTGTTTTTCCTTTTTTCCTTGTTTTTTTTTTTCTTCTTTGGTTTCTTCGATGCAGCATCAACGACTCTCAGCGGGCGAATAACCACCCTGCTAAATTTCCCTTTAAATACTCGCCGGCTAACTGTCATGTGACACAATCTAAGCTTCAACTGAGCAATGGAGGGGAAGGGCGCGTAGTTTTAGCCCGCGCCCTCCTTCTAACTGTCATGTTAGTTTCAGCTCCAGTAGCCAGAGCTGACTAACTGTCTGGTGGTACAAGCCTTCGAACTATCGTAGAGGAGGGCGTGCAATGAACGAGATGGTTCCCTTGGCCCACCTGTCAAGCAGTAGTGCTGTTTAAGTGCTAGCCAGCCTTACCTAGCGACACTATTTCTCAGTCGGTATATAATGGCTTTCAAGCCATTTCGGGTCTACTCGTTTCAGCCATATATAGAAGCTGGCTTTGTCGACTGCCTCCTCATTACTTTTCTCAGCTCTGAACTCGAAAATGCAAACCTTCTTTTAAATAACGTCGCCATTTTCTTTTCAATGAAGCCTCTAGCCCCCACTACCAGGTGGTAATTAATACTCGACAGTCCACACCTGTTCCCCGCACTCTTCGATTAATCTCTCTTACCTCTTCTCCTTCCGTTGCTCTGCGATGTTGACTTCCCATGACACTGTCAGCTCTGTAAAATTCCAATTTTTCGTTCTGTGTTCCATAAAATTAAGTCTGGTCTCTTTGTTGTTTTTATAAGTGGAAATATTAACAGCCTTTCCAAATCCAAGTCCAGCTCCCAGTAACTCTTCCACCTTTCGTCTGTCTTGTATACTTTTTTTGAAGGCCTGGTCTTATGCCCTTTTCCATCCTTCTGGAAGTAAATCCTTCCACGCTTTTCCACTTTTGGGTACTCTCCCCTATTATATCCCTCGATCTTCTTGAGTGTGGCGGTTATGACACCGAGGACTTGATTGTGACGCCATGTATATCTGTCTAGTTCTAGCCTACAGTTTGACAAAACATATCTCACCGTCACTCTCTCTCCGCATCAGTCGATTGTATGTTTCACCGGACTAAAATTTGTATATAAAACAAAACTTCCACTTGTTTTATTATTTTTCCTAATTTACTTTATACTATTTAGAATTTGCTATGGACTGTTGTCGTTCACTTACACACACACACACACACACACACACACACACATACACACAACAGGCTTCTTTTCTGTTTATCAAATCCACTCACAAGACTTTGGTCGGCCCGAGGCTATAGTAGAAGATACTTTCCCAACTGCCACGCAGTAAGCGTGAACTCGGAACCATATGGTTGGGAAGTAAACTGTTTAATTTAATGTCAATGTAGTGTTAAACGGATAGGTTGCAATAATTTACCGTTATTTTTTTTTTACGTAAGATTCTTTAAATTCTTTAATATGTTATTTCTGAATATATTAAGTTCATCACCGTCCATATTAAGGTAGAATGGCTTGTCCATTGTAACATAGGTTTATGTTGGATTTTTCTGAATATTTTGCTCATTCGCTTTAGAATGAGTACTGTTACTACTTCATGTGTATCCACTCCGTTGTAACATTTCATCGTGATATCAAAGGGATCATGATTTTCTTATTTCACCAACTCAATGTTGTCCTGGAATAGGAAAGATTTTCTTGCATGCATAATGATGATTATATTTCTTGATCGCTCACTTGACTAATGATGATTTTAATAACAACTGGGAAGTTTATATTGGGAAGTTTATAAAAGTGTTGTCTTTTATGTTGTTAAACCAATTTATGTTGGATGTGTGATCGTTCATTGTGTGATTTCGGTTTTTTTGTCATACTTTGGAGTTAATATTTGCCAAGATTCTGTTTACTATAATTAGTATTCCTTACGTGAAATTTCTTGATCTGCTTTTGAGATTGTTCCTAAAACTGGGATTGTTGTCTTTCAGTTATATATATGCTTCTCGTTGCGTAAGGAATTAAGTCTATCAGCTATTTTACAGAACATGTCTTACCGTTGGGGTTTACCTTCTTTGCATGTTTTTGCTAATGCAATTGTCGGGAAATTTTTATGTATGCCTTCGTCTGTTACACGTACGTTATTTGTCTTGTCTGTAAATAGAATTTTTTCGGACTCTTGTAGTAATTTGATGTCACTACATGCATGCATTTTGCTTAGAATATGTAGTTGCGAACATTTCTTATCACACTTGTCCAGGGTTTCTGTGTTGCGTTTTGCGTAGTTAACTTTCTATCGTATTATTTTGATTACGGTTTCAACATTTTGGAGGGAGCGTTTCTGGTATTGTATTATGTTATTTGCATATTTTCGCTGAGTGTATGTGAGTATCTTTCCAAGTTCAGTTTGGCACTACCCGATCTAGTTGGGGCTGCTGGTTATTCTTAGGTCGAATTGTACCAAACAATAAAAGAGGGTTGCTAATCACTTGGCGTAGAGTATACATTTTATTGAAACTAAATATATGTCTCACTTTATTGCAATCGGCAAATGAGAGCTATTGCAATTCGGTTTGGTGTTGTCAATATATTTGTTACTGCGGGTCTAGTCTTTTTCTTAGGTTTGTTCATCGGTTTGCGTTTGGGCTTTTTCTCATAAGCCGATACTTTTCTGCCTCGTCATTTGTTATATTATGTGGTGTAGTGTTTATTTTTCTTGTGCTTGTTAGGAAAGGAGAAGGGTAATATCAATTCATTACTAAATTTGTTCTTTCTATTTGGTTTAAGTATGTATGTTTTGGTATATTCTTCGCTTTTCTTACAATAATGTTTCGTAAATATTGTTGATTTAATCAAAATTAAGAGATTGTAATGACTTGTGTATGATTGAATTTAACTGTAAAGCATATATTTTGGAGGTTTTATTTTTTATAGAAATATTTATGAAAAAGTAAATAGTATTTCATAATTATTGAGTGATTTTGGCAAGGCTTGTAGAGACTGTCTGTTAGACCGATGAAGGATTTTGTTTATTTCGCTTGACGACATATATTTTTTATAATAAATTTTGAGATATGTTTGAGTACGTTGTGATGCTGACGTCATTATTTTCGGTATTGAACATCTGGTTTTAGTATAGCTGAGAGGTTTAGGCTGGAATGTTTGGAATTTTGTTTTACTCAGTGTGAAGGGTAGGAGTTTTCATATTGCCTTGTTGATATTATCTGTTAGGCTAATTAAAGAATTTTGAACAAAAAGTATTGTTTGAATTATAGGTGTGTTTATGTATAGTGTGTGTCTTATGATCAAGTCTTCTCATTTTCTGCGTAGATCAGTATGCTTGTTTATGCGAGTATCTTGGTAAAGGTTTGTTTTGGTTGGTTGGTTGTACTTTGATTGTTGTGGGTGTTTTTTTTTTCGTTCTTTTTGTATGCTTAGGGGGTGCAAACTCAGTTTCAAAATTTGGCACTACTGGAGAAGTGTGGATCCGAGTTCTGGGAGTGTGCATGTCACAAATTTGCGCATGCGCCCACGTTAGTCGTAAGTAGTCGAATTTAGCACACAGGTAAAAAACGAGACGCTCGCTACTTGCTGTAAATGGAGGGTGGGTTATCCATCTAATACAAGAAGAAAATTGCAGATAAATTGAATAAAATTGAATAAATTGAATGAAAAATAACAAAATGATATTTCATTGCAAAGTAAACCATTCTGAAAGATAGTTCAGAATGTTTTCAAAACATTCATCTCCAGCTTTTCCCATATTTTATTAAGAGTTAGGGATTAGGGTTAGGGTTTAGCGTTAGGGTTTAGGGTTAGGGTTTATAGTTAGGGGAGGTGAACGTTTTTTCAGTATTCAATGATTAGTTTTCACTTTTATATTCAACTTATCTGCAATTTTCTTTTTGTATTACATGGATAACCCCGCTCCTTTTACAGCAAGTAGCGCGCGTCCGTGCGTCTCGTTGTTTACCTCTGTGTTAAAATCAACTAGTAGCGCGAATCCGAGCGTCTCGTCATTTGCTTTGTGAGCTAAAATCGACTACTTACAACTAATGCGCGTGCACGCGCAAATTTGTGACATGCGCATTCTCAGAACTCAGGTCCACACTTCTCCTGTAGTACCCAAAATTTTTACAAACAAGGTGAAGTTTTCTAATTTGGGTATCAAAACAAACAAATGTTCAATAATAATAACTTTTATTATTATGAGGATCGACTGGAAAGTTAACAGGCTGACCAATATATTCTCATAGAATGTGACCAAATGCAGTTCATTTTTAAATATTAGGATCTTTTCTGCTTGATTTCACCTTCTGAAATTTTAAAATTAAGCGAAAATTTTTAAATTTGATATATTGGTGTAATTTTTCCCGTTGAATCTGATGTTATTCGCTTATTCCAGAAAAACTTTAGAAAATTGTAAGAGGTTTAAAGTTTGATCATTTTCCCCTCCATCAGAGAACAGGATGTGGAAGCTGGCATTTTGTACAAGATGACAACATTACAATGTTAAAACATTCAACGATGGAAGTTTTAATAAAGTTTTGTGAAATGTTGGATAAACATACTGTTGGTTTAGTTCATGTGAACAATACACATTTTTTAAATTGGAATAAAATTGACGCAATTGAAAAGTGAAAATCAAACAGAAAGGATCATCTGCATACTTCTTTCAGCGATTCATTGCTTCGATTGCCTTGGAAAAGAAGCTATCCTGTTAGTTAAACAAGTTTTCAACAGCTGATAAGACATCATCACCATGATATTGGTTCCAAACCGAGGATTTTTTTTTATATATGTAGGGGATATAGATAATAAGATGAGGTCAAATCACTAAAGTAGGGAGGGTGGCTTAGCAGTCCAAAGCCAATCACACACAGCAGCCACCGAAACCAATTACTTGTGCACTGGAGTATTTGTTTCGATGAAAGAAAAACATACTCGACAGTTTTCCTTGCGTTTGGCCTTGATAGCCTTTCGCAACTGCCTTAGAAAGGTGGCACAGTACAGCACTCTACATTGATGGTGAGTGCCTTTTGAAAGTAGTCAATAAACACGATGCTTTTTGCAATCCAAAATACTGAGTCCATCACCTTTCCTGCAGATTAAACGATCTTGATGACCTTCTTTAGAGTAAGTGTTGAGGAGTGTCTCCACTGTTAGATTATCTCTTATTCTCTAACTCAAAATGATAAACCCAACACCTTTAAGGAAACTGGATTTGCCTCAAGCAATGTCAGATATTATCGAAATGTGATCAGCCTGGTGCCCTTTTAATCAGGTGTCAGAAGAAACAACACCCACCAAGCAGAAACTTTCATCATGCCAAATTTATTGTGTAGAATATTCTCAGCCCTCACACGTGATATGCTAATAACACTGGCAATTTATTTTTTTTTCTCCATTGGAGGCAGTTGCAGACTGTTCAGATCATTAGTCTTCTCAAAATTATCTCTGATCAAATCAGTTAATCAGTTTTGCACTGTTGATAAAACTGGAGCATCATCCTCCGATATATCAACATGTTCTTGGGGACTAAATCCTTTTTCTACAGGTACTTGATAACAGCATGATGCCAAATTTTGTTCATTTTGAAGAGAAGTCGCTAATAGTTACTTTTGAAGTTTTCTCTGAACATTCAAATGTCAGTTTACTAAGAAAGAAATAATGAAGCTATAAGTAGTGTTAAAATGGAAGTAAGCCGAGTTTTTGCATCACTCCATAATTCACACGTATATAAAAAAAACTGTATCAACATATTCCAAAAGTTTTCCTACGCTCACACGTTTTGTTAATGAAACGTTTCATGAGGATGTGCAAAGTGTTTTCATCGTATATTTTTTTATGTACATGCACTATGGCACTATGTGTAAGACGGTGCTGTGTTATTGTGGTACGGAGCCAGGTCTTCAAATGGCGAAGTGCACTGAATGTTCTTTCGCTTGATGCAACAGATACAGGTGAAGACAAGACAAGCTGCATTAACGCCAACACTTGTGGCATACTAGAACGAAAAATAACATCAGACGCTCTCCATTTTTCAACTCTGTCATTAAATGATTTAGGCAAAGTTTCCCTTTCCGTCCATAGGCCAGAAAGAAGTTTGATTTGAGATGACAGTAAGAGCAAATCAAAAGAAGCAGGTAGATGTGCATTTTCAAAGTTAAATACTCCACAATTGACTGATGACAACAGCAACTCCTCTTGCTCAGAGCATACACGTATTCCCTGTTGCTGAAACCGGCGAGTCAATTCATTTTCGATGACAGCCACTATAGAGAAAAATTGCCGACGCCAGTCATCGGTGACAGAAAGAGCAACTTCTTCAGTAGTTGTTGTGTGCCTAAAGCGCAGTGGTATATTTTTAGATCACGAAATGTTGGGCATTTTCACCAAGTCAGATGAGGATACTTCATCGAAATATTTTTCAAAAACCTTCTCACTTCTCATTTTTGAAAGAGAGTTTTTCAACTTTTCAATCAATTTCAAGCAATCACCGGCTGTCGTGCCTGGACGCTGTAAGCTACGTGCCACTGGCTCACATACCCCAAATATATCCCCAGCGATTTTAATGCGGAACAAAATGGAAGCTTTGCCTGATTGTTTTAGCAGCCCTTTAACAGTAGCCTTTGTTGTTGCTCTTAACGACGAGTCATTAAGAAGGTCAAGCAAAAAATTTTGAATATTCTTATAATTGTTTTCTGCTCGTTTCACTGCTGTTGCTCTAATGCACCACCGAGTTGGACACACTGCTTGCAACATGATGACATTCTCACCACAAAGATTTGTCCATTGTGCTTTTCTTTTTGGTGACTCTTTTACAAGAATGGTGCATTGATGAACAAAGTTCAGTGCATCAGCTACAAAGGTAACCTTAGAACTAACTTCTTGGAGGACAAGGTCTAGAGAGTGGTTTCCACAGTGTACAAAATATGTACCTGGGAACAAATTTTTCAATCGCGTTTGTGCACCTGAAATGTTTCCACTCATGGTACTTGCACCATCAAATGAAAAACAGCATAACTTTGAGCCAAGTGAAATGTTTAGGTGACAAAAAACATCTAGAATAATCTTAGTCAGTGTCTTCGAAGAGCAGTCAGGGGGATTATAAAAACCTAGAAAATCCTCATTGACATTCAGGTCTCCAGAAACGTACCGGACAGTGATTGATACTTGTTCCGTGCCAGAGCAATTAGTGGTACCATCACATATAATGCCAATAAATCTGGAATTTTCTACTTTTATTTTGATATCATGTAAAATGTTATGAGCATATGCCTCTAAAATTTCATTTTGAATTGTATTAATTCTATCGCCTCCTTTTTCGAACCGCCAAGTTACAGGGGCATAATCGCATCAACATTAGTTATCAGGCGATGGTGGGATGACATACAGACACACAAATACATACATTCGTATGTATATGCGTGCGTGTATGTGTGCTTACATATGTACCTACCTACCTCTCTCTATACACACACACACACACACACACACACACACACACACACACACACACACACACACACACATATATATATATATATATATATATATATATATATATTATATATATATATATATATATATACATATGTGATAATATACGGTAAAACCATATAACCAGAGGAGAGCTTACTCTACAAGTAGAGAAGTGGATAAATATAAATAGACCTCGTAACGATACCAGCTACCAAATGGTTTCACGGCGAATTGGGGCCCCAAGTGACCTTTGTAAAGTCATTGGGGAGAATCCCGAGCCGATTATCGAGGTCTATTTATATTTATATATATATCGTATATTTATAAAGAGGGCAAATTTAACCATTTCTCCGTAGATTGAAAAAAAAGATGAACAACTTTAATCGATTTCCGAACATTATTGGGTTCTCATCATAGGCGTAGTGGTTCAAACATGAAAAATAGAACTTATGTTGAGTCAGTCTCAATAAGTATAGATTTATTGATCGGAGAAAGTTACATAGTGACAGAAGGTTCGAGAGTTTCGTGCAGAGGCACTTATCAAACTAATTAAATCAACGTTTTCAATATAAAACGAAAAAGCAGGACAGTATCGGAAACAGATATGACGCAGATACTATTTTATATATAGGCAGGAAGACTTTTGATTAATATATGACAGAATTAAGGCAAGATAAAAAAATGAAAGTCGTCAATATATAAGGCATTCTGCCTAAACTACGTCTTTAAGACGATTTGTTAGTAGTAACGCTAAAAGGAAACTATTTCCTAAGGAACTCAAGCAGATAGAGAGGAATAAAGAGAAAAGGAAAATACAGATTTAATGAAAAGGTGAATCAAGACTAAAGTTGGAGTTGAAAAAATAAGGTACCCAGGCAGTGGTCAAGCAAATAATGGTATGGAATATTGAATGGTCGTTTTGTATTGAAAGAATTTTGAAGGGGTTTTATTTTTAGACTGGGGTCAAACGGTCGAATCCATTCAACCATGTTTTAAGTCTTTAGCAACACCAATTACAAAGAACTTGGGAGTGGTACTAAAAGATGGAGAGAAGTATTGACAGACAGAAACTGGGTGGGAGCTGTCTTCAATAATTCAAGTAATGCTATATATTCAAAATTAACCATACATGCTGGTTTTGTTGTTGTTATTGTTGCTGCTACTGTTGTTATTGTCACTTACTTTTTTGTATTTTGACGCTACTTGCCTTCAGAAGTTAGTGGTCCTAAACTCCCTAGGGAATTTTATGCTAGCTTCATCACTTTTATTTATTTATATATTTATTTTTTTCTTTGTTTTGAAACGAGATCGAACTTAAGCATTTTATACCGATAGATTTTAGACACTTTTTTTCTGCAACTGGTAAGATTATGTAGGGGGTGCAAATTTTGATCTTGCACCCCCTGAAAATTCTAGGTGGTGCGGGTGCACCTGCTGCACCCCCTGTTCCCGGGCCCTTGTTTGTGTGTTCAGTTTGGGTCGGAAATTTATGGTTCGATTCTTGACGCTATTTTCTTTTTATATATGTACTAGCAGAAATACCCGGCGTTGCCCGGGTTAAAGAGAATAATGAAATCTAAAAACGCCGTCTAGACTACGCATCATCTTTATATATAGAGATGTATATACACACACGCACCCAAACACACGTATATATATGTATATCAATATAAATATATGAAAGTCAATGAAGTTTCGTAAAAGAAGGTGATCATGTACATACTTTCTTGCTGTTGTGATTATAACACCTCATTGTAAACTATGTTCCTTGTTTTCCCTTGTGGAGCATATACAAATAGGTTTTTTGTTGCTGCCCACTCTTGAGCAGCCAACATACAGTTGTCCATGTGAGAAGCAGGGCTCTTCCAAGAGAAGACCAGCTACAGACAGTGTTTGACCCTGAGGTTTGTTTATGGACATGGCAAAAGTCACACGAAGGGGGAATTGTAGTCTTCTGAATGTAAAAGGAATGTCTGCTCCTGATGGAGTAAGAGGAATTCTTGGAATAAAGACGTCATCCCCTTTTGCACATCCAGAAAGAATGGTAGCCTCGATAACGTGTGACATCATTTTCTAAATAATGCTCATCTGTTATGTTCGGGTTAAAATTTCATCAACATCAAAAATATATGAATTTTCATGGGAGTTATGGCCGTTATGCAAAGAATATAATTTCCAAATTTCATAAAGATCCATTCAGTACTTTTGACGTAGTTTTGGATAAGAAAACAAATGACTAATGTGTGTGTTTGTGTGCATGTGTATGTGTGTGTGATGGGTGTATATATGTATAGATATCTGTATGCATGTATATATGTATATATGTGTACATATTACATGTACATCTATATATAGAGAGATATACATCTACACATATGTATACATATACATGTATGAATAGATCTATATATATATACATATACGTGTACATCTATATGTATACATATACATCTCTCTCTCTCTCTCTCTCTTTCTCTCTCTCTTTCTCTCTTTCTCTCTCTCTCTCTCTCTCTCTGAAAGTATCTGTCATTACAGTATCGAAATGGTGTACATATACATGTATATGTATACATATACATCTCTCTCTCTCTCTTTCTGTCTCTCTCTTTCTCTCTTTCTCTCTCTGTGAAAGTATCTGTCACTACAGTATCGAAATGTGATTGTTTCAGTTAGTGGAATACTTTCATTTTTAAAGTGAAAGTATTTGACATGAGTGTTTTTGTTTCACTTTTGACACGTAATACTTAAATAGTGGAGGAGATATTATGTTGCCGTGTGCTCGAACTCTGCAAGAAGTTAATTTTTTTTGACTAAAACACAACTGGAACCCTAAGTAAGACATGTGCAAAATTTGAATGAAATTGGTTGCGTAGTTCTCGAGTTTTAGGGATTCACACAGACAGACAGACAGACAGACAGACAGACAGACAGACACACACACACACATTCTCATTTTTATATATATAGATGTTAAATGGAACTTGGTATTTATCTTTTCCTATTCGGAGTTTAGACCATTTTATGAAAATGAATATATTTCGGTATCTGCAGTTATAATTCATTCTCTTATTTGAAGTTTATAAGTATTTTGTGTGATTACACGGTACTTTTCTGTAGTACAAAGAGGACAAATTGCAGTCTATTTTTGTTGTTGTTTTATATTTGTGATTATGTTGTTTCTTTTGACTCCCGCTTGTGTTGAGATAGAACTGTTGCATTTTTTTCTATATTTCGAAATCTCAGTGTGTTTTCTTTGCATTTTTATTTCAACTCTCCAGTATTAGCACCGAAATATTTTTATCAGCTTGTCCAACTTATCATAGTGTAACTTTGTACACTACAATTGTTTGTAAGTATTTTCCATGTAATGAGCATGTATCTGTCCTGGTGTTCTTGTATGAGTTTGCAGTATTATGTGTTCTTTAGTGATTGTGATATTATGTTTTGATTTTATACACCTGTAGCTAACTCTTGCTAACTTTTAATGTCAAGGTAGTTTACAACGGATAAGTTGCTTTTAATTTCTTGAAAGATCTTTCTTGTTTTGCTTTTTTTCTAAATTTTTCAAACCCATTCTCCTCTATATTTTTAATATGGTTAGGCCATTGTCTAGATATAGGCCTATTTGGGGTTAGAACCGAGAAAAACAGATACACACTGCACATACACAGACACATGCGCGTGCGAATTCCAGAATATATGTCAAAATGAAACGGTCCTGTCTAAAAGAAAGCTACATGATCAAAAATATGAAAATAATAAACATAGACTGCATACCATCTACAATTTGTCCCCACGCATTTTTTACAATTTGTCCTTACGCATAACAGAAAATACAGTGTAATCACACAAAACACATACACACTAAACAGCAATAAAAATAGTATTATATTACGTTGCACGACACCAAAGTAAATTCATGTTCAAAAATATATAAATAAAATAAATAGTATAAAATATGTAAATATATAAATAATATAGAATATATATCAAAATAAATAATATAAAATTGAATAAAAAGATTACTTGCATTTGGTATGCTGAATGGGAGGTTACGATTAAAAAAAATATTATCATAATCAGACAAGTATTTCGAAGGTATAATGGCTCTATACAACAGCATAGATAAATATAAACACAATCGGGTTCAGTCTGTGTTAGGGCAGCGGCAAAAGGAGTTAATGATGTGGAAGGCCCAGGAGCTATAAACGAACGTGTGGCATAAAATTTGACGTTTCAAGGGAGGTGACACCAGCCTCGAAGACAAGGCAAGATCAGAAAGACCTCTTATAGAAGATGAGGCCTAGCTTGAAATGGCTGAACAACAGCCAAGGACATTGTTTCTTAATTCTTTATTGCCCATAAGGGGCTAAACATAGAGGGGACAAACAAGGACAGACAAAGGGATTAAGTCGATTACATCGACCCCAGTGCGTAACTGGTACTTAGTTTATAGACCCCCGAAAGGATGAAAGGCAAAGTCATCCTCAGCGGAATTTGAACTCAGAACGTAACGGCAGACGAAATACCGCCAAGCATTTTGCCCGGCGTGCTAACGTTTCTGCCAGCTCGCCGCCTTTGGACATTGTTTCTGTTGATGTTATCTTTATTGCCATTGTTGTTGTTGCTGTTGTAGTTATTGTGGGTGCATTGGTTTAGTATGTTCGTGTTGTTCCTGGTGTTGTAATGTCTTAATTTCCATCTTATTAAAAGCGAATTGTCTCACCTGTCTGTGACTTTCAGTTGTTTTAATGCCTAGCGTTAACAGGGGACGTCCCCAAACTCTATCTCGCAGTGAATTCGGTGAACAAACACAACACATACATTGAGTATGTGCTATATATATATATATATATAGATAGATAGATAGATAGATAGATAGATAGATAGATAGATAGATATAAGTGTAGGCACGTGACTTTGTTGTTAAGGTGTTGCGAAAATGAGTAATCCTGCGACGGACCGGCAAAAGATTACAAAAGAAAAAGGACACGCACAAGTATATGAATTTCTACTCTTCCCATCCCTCACATCAAAACGAACATCCCATATAGCATGGGAATCGAAGAAACCGGCTTTATGAATGCTTTGCCTTTCATCCTATCGGGGTCGAGAAATTAAGTATCAGTGAAATACTGGGGTCGATATGTAATCGACTAGTCCTCTACCCAAAATTTCAGGCTTTGTGCCTTTAGTAGAAAGAAATATCATCATTATTATTTTTATTTACTTTTAATCTGCATGTTTAGACACGCCCAGCGTCCTAGGGCGAGTGAACGATAAGAGATGTTACAGTATGACTGAAAGCTTGGGGAGGGGAAGTGGCAGGGGAAGTGGCAGGGGCAGTAGCGAAATATCTCCATATAATAAAACACATACATTTAAATTGATAGGGTTTTTCTAAGGATGTGGACAGTATTGTCAGCACAAGCTTTTGGATTTCTCTGGACATCCCTTTCATATCAAACCTAGAGCACCCACAATAACAGGAACAGTTCGTGCTTTAAGATGCTACATGTTTTGTATTTCAATTTCCAGGTCCTTGGTTTACTTAATTTGACAAATTCTTTTACAGACATATTTTTATCACTTACATCTATTAGCCTACGAGTATTTTCTCTGATTGATTAACCTGGATCGTTTTATCGGTGTTGACTGGAAGATCCCAGCGAATAGAGACATTTTTTACCTTCAACAACTAGCTCGGGATGATGTTCATACCAGTAAGCAGGAATGCTGATTTTGTAGTGTTTACATATTTTTCAATGTAAATACTGTCCTACACTGTCATGGCGATTTTTGCATTCGTTTAGTGTCAGCACAGGACATCTCGAGAAACGATAGTCTATTGTTTCATCAAATTTATCGCAGAATCTACATTTAGGGTCAGAACCGTTTTGAAGAACGTTAGCCTGGTAGTTTTTTGTAAGCAAACTTTGATCTTGTGCTGCCAATATGAAACTTTCAGTCTCTGCTTTCATTCCTGAGCTTCTCCGCCACTCATGGGTTGTTGCTTGATCTACATCAGCATTTCGACTTTAGAGTATATACTGTCCATGCAGAGGCTTCTGGCTCCACCGCGCCTCAGTTTCTTTCTGCCCATTCCTCTTTGCAGTCTGTTTGATCAGTTATACTTCTTTCGTGGCAGTGGTTTCAGGTTCTTCATCTAATTCAGGGTTAATGCCAAGTTCTCTTGCGAATTTGCAAGCTTCCTTGACAATAGAATGTGATTTTTTGCTGCTTTCATGTTTGTACACAAGCCGCAGCATCCAGTCCTCTGTACTTGATAAGTACCTGTTCATTGCTATTGTGGAGGTCTTAAAGCACAGTTCCACTCGCATCATTCCTCTTCCCCAATTACTTCTAGGTAGATACAGACGATCAACGTCTGCTTTTGGGTGGTGCATGTTCTTAGATGTTAGTAGTTTTCTTGTGTTCCTGTCTGTAAGATTTCAGTTAAGAGTAAGAGTATTGTAAGAGTACTGTAAGATTCCAGTAAAGGATGTTAAAACTGTATTGGACTACTGGAGTTGAGTTCAGTTTTTGGTCTGAGACATATTCTTCTGTAATACTCCTTTCGTATTTTTCCCTCATAGTAGCTTGTATACAATTACTATTATTATTATTATTATTATTATTATGTTGTTGTTTTTTTTCTTCTTTCTTCAAATTTTCTCCCATTTCTCGCCGAGTGTTTTCCGTACACCTAGGGCAGAGGAACTCGTTGTATGCATTCCAAATTTACACACGCAAATTCACAGGTAAAACATGTATTTAAGAAAAAAAAAAAAAATTCATGAATGGATGTTGTTTTCACAGCGATAATGCTCTTCTTAGTACATGAGTCGTTCCAGTTAGCACGATTTTTTGCACTTCCTGTAGAGATGGTAAGCCTGGTATCATTTTCAAATAGGTTTCAGTACCTTTTTTTTATCATTCCTAGAGATCCTACAATCACTGGTATGGTAGTCGCCTTGAGGTGCCACATTTTTTTCAATTTCTATTAGAAAGTCTTTTATATTTACTGATCTTGTCAAATTCTTTCGCCGCTATATTATGATCACAGGGAATACTCATGTCAATTAATAAACACGTCTTTTTTGTCTGATCTTTTATAATAATATCCGGTTTATTAGCTTTTATAGTCTTGTCGGTATGTACGGGGAAGTCCCAGAGAATCGATACATTTTCTCCCTCAGTCACAGCTTCAGGATGGTGTTTATACCATTTGTCAGCGGTTTTGATTTTATAATGCTGACATATTGTCCAGTGTAAATACTGGCCAACTCTGTCATGTCTTGCTTTATATTCTACAGGTGCTAAGACTCTACACCCTGAGATTAGGTGGTCTATAGTTTCAATCGCATCGTTACAAAATCGGCATTTTGGGTCAGCTCCATTTTTTATCACATTGGCTTGGTAGTTCCGGGTTAATAAGCTTTGGTCTTGAGCAGCCAATATGAAACCTTCACTCTCTGCTTTTAGCCCTGAACTTCGTAACCACTGATGCGCGCGTTTCTGGTCGACATCAGCTTGTTTGCTACGAGCCACATACTTGCCATGCAGAGGTTTCTGTTCCCATCTGCTAGCTATTTTTTCATGTGCTTTTGTCTTTGCAATTAATTTTATTTTCTTTGCAGCAGCAGTTGGCGCATTTCCTTCAACCTGATCAAGCTGGTGGGTATCTAAGAGTTCGGTAGCGAATTTTTTGCTCTCTTTCAGAATAGAGTGAAGTTTTTTCGGTCTTTCATGTTTTTCAACAAGTTTCAGCATCCAATCGTTGGTTGTTTCAAGGTATTTGGGCAGGCCAGTCCGATTGTGGTGGTTTTGTACATAAGTTCAAGCTGGATCAAGCCTCGACCTCCCTGAGCTCTGGGAAGGTAAAGACGATCCACGTCTGCCTATGGATGGTGCATCTTATTACAAGTCAGTAGCTTGCGGATTTTTCTATCAATTTTGACTATTTCACTGGTATTTCAGTTAAGCACATTGAAGCTATAAAGAACAACTGGGACTGCTAAGGAATTTATGGTTAACACCTTATTATAAGCATTCAGCTCAGACTTCAGAACTGCTCAAACTCTTCTATAACATTCCTTCCTAACCTTCTCTTTCATGCTTGCATGCTGGATACCAGAGCCTTCATTTATTCCTAGGTATTTATAGGTTTGTTCCTGCTCAAGTTCTTTTATTACTGTTTCGACATCTAATTCTATTGAACTTGACTTTACTAGTTTCCCTTTCTTAAAAGTGGCTTTGGCACACTTTTCAAGGCCAAACTCCATCCCGATATCATCACTGAATCCTTCCACAGTATGTAATAGTCCCTGAAGCTCTTCATCATCTTTGCCATATAGCTTTAAATCATCCATATAAAATAGATGGCTTATTTTCTTATCAATTTTGTAGCCATACCCTGTTCTATTCAGTTCACTTGAGAGTGGTATCAGTGCTATGCAGAAAATTAGTGGTGAGAGCGAGTCACCCTGGAAAATGCCACAGTTTATGCTAATATTGTTTATGCTAATATTGTTAGAATGATATAATTGCAGCTTCGTGTTCCATAGTGACATATTATACTTTAAAAAATCTGAAATCACAGGAGAAATTTTGAAAATGTCCAGCGATTTCAGAATCCACGAATGTGGTATGCTGTCAAAGGCTTTTTTATAATCAATCCATGAAGAGCTGAGATTTCTGCGCTTGTTATGGCAGTTCTCAAGGATCATGCGATTAATTAAGAGCTGATCTTTGCATCCGTATGAGCCTCGCCTGCATCCTTTTTGTTCAGTGGGAAAGAGGTTATTCTCTTCTATAAACGTATATGTTTTCTCCACTAGAATAGATGTCAAAATCTTATAGGTAGTAGACAAACATGTTATAGGCCGGTAGTTTTTTTGGTCTTTGGTTTCGTTATTTTTCGGGAGGAGGTAAGTAATACCTTTTGCGCAGGATGCTAACGGGAGCCCAACTCTTCAGGTTATTAGAATGCTGAATAGAGAGATCCAGAAAATCCAAGGTGGCTAGCAGAAGATAGGCTATTATTGGTCAAGGAGGGTTACATGGTATTGTAGTGAATAATGTCAATTCGTTAGCGACACTAGTTCCATCAGAAACTGGAGTTTCTTTGACTGCGTAAGTGGACAGGAAATTGACGGGATCAATGTGTCTAGATGTCGCATGGGCGAGACCGGTTTGTATGCATGTAAAATTTAATTTATTTAGTTTGTGCATTAATCATGAAACTAGTTCTGTACTAACCACGGTAACTTTAAAATGAACTTCTTTCATCTCGCCCGAATTCTACATACATTTCGTATCGAGGTGAATTATCGATGTTTTATTTAAAAATTGATCATTCAACACGTATGGAAGATAAGATTTTAACTGGTCTTCTCCCTCTCTCTATGTCTATATATATACATAATTTGCCGCCGCCGGCCCTACGACAAGTTAGAAGCGTGTTGCGTGTTGATTGTGAACGAAGAAGAATGATTTTCTTTCTCTCTAACTATTTTGAATATATATATATATATATATATATATATATATATATATATATATATATATATATATATATATATACATACTAGTAGTGATACCCGGCCTTGTTCGGGATTAAAATGGCATAGATTTTTATTGTTCTACTCGTTTCAGTCATGTGACTACAGCCATGCTGGAGTACTGCCGTTGATCGAACAAATCGACCACAGGATTTATTCTTTGTCAGCCTAGTACTTATTCTATGTGTCTTTTGCCGAACTGCTAAGTTATGGGAACGTAAACACAGCAACATCGGTTGTCAAGCAATGGTAGGGGTACACACACACACACACACACACACACACACACACACACACATACACACACACACACACACACACACACACACACACACACACACACACACACACACACACGAATATAAATATATATACGACAGTCTTCTTTCAGTTTCCGTGTATGAAATCCACTCACAAGACTTCCGTCAACCTGAGTTAAATGTTTTTAAGAGATTAATTTTGAAAGCTGCATTCCCTCGCTTTCGGTAAATATGTTGCTTATTTTTTGGTAGTTTTTGACTTATTTAGTCCCTCGAAGCGTGAGGCATTACTACACAGTTAATGCCCTTTATATAAATTATATATATTTATGGAAAAAAATGATGAATTTTTTTCATTATGAGGTTCTTTTTCACGCTGACTACTTGATAAATTCTTATAAAGATTTTATCCTATATTATATTATAAATAATTAGAATATATTCAGTGCTGAATATTATTCTGTATAAGCACATGTTACTGAGATGCAACCGGATAAATTCAAATCTTTTTCACGGATATATAATTATGAACAGAAGTCATCGTACTGTGTTGGGTACATCGTGGTATGTTGATTCTTGTTTATTTTTATGTATCTCGACCATACGTGTACTGATGAACAAAAGATGCAGGTTACTTCACAGTTTTTCTGTATTGATTGAGAAACCAGTGGTTTACCGTTAAGTTAAATGTTTTTAAGAGATTCATTTTGAAAGCTGCATTCCCTCGCTTTCGGTAAATATGTTGCTTATTTTTTGGTAGTTTTTGACTTATTTAGTCCCTCGAAGCGTGAGGCATTACTACACAGTTAATGCCCTTTATATAAATTATATATATATATATATATATATATATATATATATATATATATATATATATATATATATATATATATATATATATATATATACATATATATATATATCTCCATATATATATATTCATGTATATATATATATATATATATATATATATATATATATATATCAAAAGGATGTGTTATAATACTATTCCACATATACAAAAACAGCCATACCAACAATCCAGCATAACTCCATCATCAGCTGCCCCACGGATATCATTATGGTTTCGATACATGGGGATTACTATTCAATCCGGTGGTGTCAGCAGCACTAAAATAAGTGTTGTTTGGGAACAAACAAACCAAAGAAACCACAACTTTCAAACACATTTACCCTATGTACAACCGTATCGGTAAATAAATTCAATAATTAAATTACAACCAACTCCTAAATACGTAACTAAACAGCGGTCAATCTATTAAGTCATACAAAAATTATAATCCCTACCGTCTTCCATAGTATAATATAAAAGTGAAAGCTTAATAACCGCATTCAATCAATAAATTTATAGGCAGGATTAAACACTAACTTTAATAAAGCTACAACAAAGAAACATAAGCCAATGTACATTGTATCAATATTAATAGTAAACTGTAATAACTAAATTATATGCTAAACCACGACCAGTCTTTAAGCCCATACAAATAATAATCCTACTGGTCTTCCATAGTTACTACTGTAATAAAAGTTAAAGCTTTATATAAATCTCTTCAAAACAAAACAAACACGCTTGAAATTAATTTAACTAATAATATATAATTATGAGTGAAATACATTATTTCATCATTCAAAAGTTAATAATAAAACGCTACATACTCATATCACCACTACAAGCTATAATATTAAATTACCTGTAACTATTAGAAACATTAAATTTTATTAAATAGGAACTAATAAAAGTACTTGTAATTAACTATTATTATAAAACCTTGCTATGTTTAAAGCTAATTAAAGCTTTTCAAAAAATAATAAAACTACAAGTATTAACACTTACATGTTTTATCAGACATGCGGTTCCATCACCAAGAATTTAAAGGACCAACTTAAATATTGAAGACGTATTGCGTAATTACTACTTCCTCAATTGTCTCAAACAATATTGGTGACGTAGTAAGCAAATAACTCGAATTATAAACCTTCCACGTCCTTACAAATATTTGCTACGTTGAAGATTAGATATTACCCATATGTATTTAAAATTTCAAGTTTCCCACCTAAACAGCGATTAAAAGTTTTAACCAATTTACTATATTTATACCCTTGTTTTACTAAGTGCCTTAACAGTTTATTTATTCTTTCCAAAAATTTATTAGCATCATTAATAATAGTACTATATCTAATAATTTGCCCTGCAAAAGGACCATACTCAATAAAAGAAGGGATTTTACTACTGAAACATGGCATTGAAGCCACTCGGAAACCAAAATTTTCAGTTTTATTACAAATGTCAGTACGTATTTCCCTATTATCTTTAATTGCCTAGTGAATTACCTGGTAGTCCATATCTGTGAAGCACAACCATACAGAAATGTATTTATGGATCTGAATATAGAAGATATTAATTATTAAATAAATTTAGGTTTAATTGTCTAAGCATAACGCTTTAGAAAGGGAAGGTATAAATGCTTCTACTTTTAGTTCTTTCATTTGTTTACACATACGAAAATAAAATTGAAGTACACAATCAACACCTGGCTTCTGTGAAAAGATAAAACAATGGCAACAATAGATATTTCACGACAATCGTCGTGGATACTGGACCATTCGTTATTATATATATACATTAGAATTCAAAATACATTTGCCAATAAGGACACAAGCAAATACTCTAAAAAAAAGGGGGGACCGGTACCAAGAAAAAGGCTAAAAACAGTCAGCTTTACATACCCCCTTGATTTCAACTATATGTATATGTGTGTGAATATGTACGTATGAGTGAAGAAACGTAATAAAGTAACACTCAACATATTTAGCTGTAGGTATGTGTATTTAACAACAGTTTATCTCAGTTCTACATTACTTAAAGTTTCGAGGACGTAGAACACGTTCATGCCAATCGATGTTCGGTGAAGAGCAAAGTAAAATGGTTCCTAGTGAGAGTATTTTGGCCTCCAGTGGCTAATTCAAGTTATGTGGCTATTTTAGTTATTCTAGGGACATCTGGATCATTAACATTTAAAGGCTTAAAATTCATTAAGAGTGTACTTCCAGTGACTGATTTTCATAATGATGGTAACTACGGACTGGTTGATTAGGAGCAGTTTGTCTCGGAGGCAGAGTTGGCATTTACAAGCTGTGGCTCAGTAAGGAATGGTCTTAAGAAGGATGCTCTGTGGGATGCTGAGACAGTAATTTTGATGAACCCCACTACCACAACCACGGAGTCTCCAAATAAAGCGAGACAGAGAGGCGAAATTTTTCCTGTTCTTACACCTGATAGTACTTGTGTTGCGTGTATCTTATCACTACCTGATTTCTTTCAGTCGGTTGTTGGTAGAATTTCGGTACTTACAAGTTGAAGTCTAGGTTGAAGACTAGATAGGAGCGTCAACGGTAGCGTGCAATGTTGGAAGCAATATTATTTAAACATGAGTTAACTTTCATGTCAAGGAAACTGAAGACTTTGTGGTATCTATGTATTCATGGGGAAAGCTGACTTTCTAATTGTTCTCAGCTAGCTCCTAGCTATGTTAATGGGAGAATCACCGTTGGATGGAGAATAAGCCAGATTGTTTTTCCCTTTTTAATATCTTTTGGGTGAGCTTCCATATATTCAAAACAATAAATTCCTCTTTACAATGGTGTATGTCCTTGTTGAAGATCTCTCTTTCCGTAGATAGAATGGCGATTCTTGTCCTCATACCGATGACTGAATTGTCTATGAATGGAAGCAGTTTCTTTATTGAGCTTTTTGTCGGAGTATTACTTGGTTACCTCTAGTTACATCCGGGAAGTCAATCTCATTAGTTGTACAGACAATGTATGTGTGTATGTGTGTGTGTATGCTTGGTTGTGTGTATGCGTGCAATATGTGTGTGTGTATATATGTGTGTGTATGTATGTTTCTGTATTTGTTCCCCCACCATCGCTTGACAATCGATGGTGGTGTGTTTACGTCACCGTAACTTAGCGGTTCGGCCAAAGAGACCAATAAAATAAGTACTAGACTTACAAAGAATAATTCCTGGGGTCGATTTTCTCGACTAAAGGTGGTGCTCCAGCAAGGTCGCAATGAAATGACTGAAACAAATAAAAAGAAGAAAAAAGAAGAAAAGAATATATATGTGTGTGTGTGTGTGTGTGTGTGTGTGTGTGTGTGTGTGTGTGTGTGTGTGTGTGTGTATGTACATACATACATACACACACACACACACACATGTATGTATGTATATACATGCATACATCAATTTAAAATTATTTCATTAAGATTTGATCTCATGACTATTGCTGTATTATGCAATAAATATGCAATAAGTTATTCATGAGGTTTCGAACTCAACTTATCAGAATTATGTATAAAAGTCATTTGCTTTAGATAATTGAATTATCAATAATTTATACCCATATTTACACCATACTTGCAGTGCTCCAGCACTGGCTGTATGCACTCTAACATGACTACAGCCTTTGGGCTGAAACGTATAAAAATAAAATAATGTATGGACCGACTAATTCAAATCAGTGTTTTGTTTTGATTCGCTTGTAATATGCAAAGGTAGTCATGTAAACATGCCCAACACAGTATCGAAACCTAAGGATTTTCAAGCATGTGTTTGACTAAGCAAATATTCTCCAGATTACCGTCTGTTTGATACCCTGTACTCACGGAAGAGCTTAAAAAGGTGAACTCCAGAGTTAACACTAGAATGAAACTATTGTATATTTCTGTGTGTATGCATGTGTGTGTGTGTGTGTGTGTGTGTGTGTGTGTGTGTGTGTGTGTGTGTGTGTGTGTGTGTGTGTAGACGAGGGAATTAAACGTGCCAAAAATTAGTCATAAAAACACTAGAAACAGCAAAACATAATACTACACCTCATCTCAAAACACTACTATCTATATCAACACACAACCCCAAAAACAGTGAGGCATTCAACACTATTCTTTTACTTGTTTCAGTCATTTGACTGCGGCCATGCTGGAGCACCACCTTTAGTCGAGCAAATCGACCCCAGGACTTATTCTTTGGATGCCTAGTACTTATTCTATCGGTCTCTTTTGCCGAACCGCTAGGTTACGGGGACGTAAACACACCAGCATCGGTTGTCAAACGATGTTGGGGGACAAACACAGACACACAAACATACACACACACACATATATATATACATATATATACGACGGGCTTCTTTCAGTTTCTGTCTACCAAATCCACTCACAAGGCTTTGGTCGGCCCGAGGCTATAGTAGAAGACACTTGCCCAAGGTGCCACGCAGTGGGACTGAACCCGGAACCATGTGGTTGGTAAGCAAGCTACTTACCACACAGCCACTCCTACGCCTTGTGCAAAATCTTCCATTACTAACTAGAGATCCAAAAATGAACGACATCCTGAAAACGCCCAAACTCATCAAATGCAAAAAGCAACACAAATCGCTAAAGAGACTACTAACAAATGCGAAGCTTTACAAAACAACCACGAAACCAACGGTTAAAAAATGTGGACGCCGAAACTGTGGAACCTGCCCAAACTTACTTGAAGGCTCGGATTTCCTTTTCAAACAAGGACAGAGGTTCACAATTAAAACTAGTTTCACTTGTGCCTCTGAGAACCTAATCTATGTAATAACCTGCTCGGATTGCTGACACAACTATATTGGACAGACGAGTATGACCTTGAGAAGGAGAACCACTCTACATAAAGAGCAAATCCGTTTCCCGCAATACAGGCAAGTTCCTCTCAGTGAACATATAGAAAAATGTGCAGATAACATCAAACCAAATTTCACAGTCTTCCCCTTCTACCAGTGCAAAGACACAATTTCTTCACAAGAACGTTTAAATAAAGAAACTTTTTTCATTGAAAAATACAGAACACGTCTTAATATGCACGCATAGCCAACTTTTATCTTTTTACATATTTCAATTCACGATTACATAAATCCCCTCACTAAACAAGTTTTTCGAAACCTTTTTTGTGTGTACATATATATTCCCCTCCCCTTACTGAAAGCTGAACTGTTATCTTCCTTGGCCACAACAACAACAACAATAATAACGATAACCAATTACTTCCCCTTATTTTTCTACCTGTGAAGTCATTCACTCGTAAATATCATCGCACACAACATAGACAAAAATTTCTTCTTAAGAAAATACATATTCAAATAAGTAAACCGTAATATGAATACCGAAAGCGAAACCGGTCGATATATTAAAAATTATATTAAAATTATGCAAAGTGTGTGTATTTTCCTTTTATAATTTCTTATATATATATATATATATATATATATATATATATATATATATATATGCGTGCAATATTTGGTGCCAGTAAATGTGCAAATCTGCATGTTTTGTTTCTGCATGTATACTCATACATATAATTGAGTATCTAGACATCTACATACATACTTATATGCTAAACTTTTGGAGTGCTTTACATATTTTGACAGTTCCATTCCCAGCTTCTATCTGTAATCTGATAATCAGTTTTCTCCCTTCTGGTTTTGAGAATTCTGATTTCTTAAGAATGGTGCCGAGGCAGTTTGTTACTTACTCTAGTTTCCCCATAATTACGAGTATAAATCTGGGTGGTGTTGCTGTAAATTCTTACAGTAGTTCAGCGTAGATGTTTCCATTTACTGATTTCCTCTACTGTGCATAGTTTTTCTTAACTGTCCCAATTACTGTGTCTGGTCTATTAAGTTTGCATTTTACTGAGATTTTCACTAGGTCATTTCACCAA
Organism: Octopus bimaculoides; assembly: GCF_046866305.1. Lineage (NCBI taxonomy): Eukaryota > Metazoa > Mollusca > Cephalopoda > Octopoda > Octopodidae > Octopus > Octopus bimaculoides. The sequence continues at coordinate 111,392,129 of NC_142928.1, read as the reverse complement.
TACTCATTCATATTATGCGTTGTTGTGGTCTCTATCACACTGTGGGTGCTTATATTTAAGGTATCACTATCTTTCCGACGGATATCATTGTACAGTATCTAGGCCAAAACATCATGTTTCATCGATAGACAATAGAGTTAGTTATTTTAGGGTTGAGATGGTCGCGAATGGTCACTGATGGAACGAAAGGAAGTGAAGCCAGCTTAGTTGTAGCTGAGGTTGATAGTAGCGGTATTGGTGTTATCAAGGAATTGTGATTGGAGAAGTCAAGTCGAAAAACTTCTAAAAACCAGGAAAATTCTTGAAATCACCATCATAAAAAGTGAGGAGAAGGTAGAGGAGAAGGAAAAGAGTTGCGACGGCGGTGGTTTTAATAAACTATTAAAGGATGAAATGTACAGTGTAGATATTTCAAAATAGCAAAGAGAAAGAGAGAAGATAATAAGGAATAAAGAAAGCCAAAATAATGATGGGACACATTGAAACAGGGTGGTGAAAGGAAGATGATGAAGGAGAAAAAGAGTGTATAGAAGAAATAAGGGAGTCGGAAATGAGAAAACATGAAGAAAGACTTTGAATATAGATACATATTTTTCATATTTTATGCTTTATTTATACCTGGATTGTGTATGTGTGTGATTTTTTTTTAGTTACCAAGCTGTTTGTTGAAACTATTCCACTAATAAATGATTTCAGGAATAAATCACTTTGCTAGTAAATTTGATGAAAAGTAATTCAATAAATAATTTTATTTTTCGTTATCTTACATTCGAAATTGATTAAATGGTTTTGTTTAAAACGGTTTGATGTCGTCTCATATTTTGTACAACTGTCTTTGGGTTATTTTTATCTTCATTGAAGCAGATTTTGTATCACACGTAAGAAGCCTTATGTCACTGTTTGGGAATACGAGATTCTAAAGAATTAGCTTACAAGCGTATAACAAAACATTATGCTGTAATACGGCAATTGTGTGCGCGACAGAAATCTTAAGATCGTTTTTTAGTCCACATATATATCAAAGAAATATATTTCATGTTTAAATGCATGAAGTCCTTGTCAGGATTTCTAATGGGAATTGTCATTAATTCATCTTAGAGTGAGTTTTGTTTGGTTGTTTCCTGATTTAAGTTGAAGTCTTCGTCGCTTGCAATATTCACTTTTATGAATATGTGCTCTGCAGGAACTTTTTTCACTATATCGTAGGTAAGTGTTTGTTAAATTTATTTCTTTTTAAACCTATTTTCACTATGCTGAAAATTTGGTAATAACTGGTAATATAGATTGAGTTTTCAGTACAATACATGCAATGACTTTTATACTTCTCTTTATTTCATTGTGCATTTTTCTTGGACTTTTAGAAAGGGCACAACACCATTCCTAAAAGTTAACATAGCAGAACATCAGAAAGCTCAAACCGGAGATTAAAATCACAGTCAAGAATAACTAATCATATATATGAAAATGGGATAAAGTTTCCACTGTGTGAAACATTTATCCAACGAGACTGTAGCGTAGTAGTTAAGATGACTGGAATCCTATATGAAGTAAATGTTAGTGATTTCAAATCCAACTTCAACAAATGTAGATATGCACGAAAAATTTATCATAGGCAACCCTTTAAATTTTCTTCCGCGATCACATTCCTAGTACACACAAAAACCTACAGAAGTTCCAGTTAAACAACACAACAGTCTGGAAGGGTCATGTGTACTACAACTCCTTCTCTGACTAATTAACTTTAAAAACTTCTTATTTCCTCTGTAATTCTCTTCAATTTCAATTCCTGATTCAATTCTCTCACTGCTACTTCCTTTGTGTTTCTTTATCGTTGTTTTCTTTTTTCTCTTCATTCCCATAGTCATACTCTTTCTCGATATCTTGCATTTCTCTCCATGAGAATGAGAAACACACACACAAAAAAAAAGAGAAACAAAAAACAAATGAAAGGAAATCAACTAGCAACAATAAAATTGTCGGTGATCCCTCTACTGAAATAAGTCCTAAATCGAATTATCATCTTTCTATATTTACACAGATCGCAGTCAATCATTTTAAAGCTATAAACTATAATTTTATAGTAGATCAGCCGACTCACAATATTGTTCCACGTGATAAGAGAGTTGATATCATATTTATTAAAGGACTTCTTCGTATAATTTGAAGTGCATGAATGATCATTGGGAAAAAAGGTACATGTTATCACACTTAAGGAAGGGTGGTATGCTGACGTTTATCTAAACCAACTTTTATTATTGATAGTATGATATTTTATTGTTGTTTTTGGGGATTATACTTTATGTTTTGTGATTCTTTCTCTAAAAGAATGTTTGAATTCTAACAGAAAGAAATCAAAACTAAGCTGTGGTGGTGATTAATGCAAATTTGGATGAGAAGGGATGGGGAACTATACATTTTTAGTGAGGTGGGGGAAAATGTTAATAAAGTGCAAGAGAACAAGCAACTAATTACTGACACGAAATCCAAATATTCTTTGTTATGGGTTTCTGCTGTTAGAGATGTATACGCTCACATACTTGTATCCAAGACACTTAGACAAGACTATAAGGCTACCAAATTATACGTAAGCATGTATGGATATATGTGCACACACACAAACACATGCATATATATATATATATATATATATATATATATATATATATATATATATATATATATATATATATATATATATATATATATATATATATATATATATATATATGTGTGTGTGTGTGTGTGTGTGTGTGTGTGTGTGTGTGTAAAGTTAATAAAAGGAAATGGAGAAGAAAAAATATAGTAGATACTTGGTTAAATTTATTTGTATCACAATGAAAAAGTAATATATATAAGATTCAGGATATTAAGGAACCCGATTAGCAAAAGAAATAACCAAAGAAAAAATCTTTCGTATGTTTCAATCCGGCTTTAGGTATGTTTACGTTTGAATATTAGAAAACACGGTCCTCACTTTAGTTTATTTCGTTGTACACATCTATCCCTGAAGATATCCGACTAAATATGTTTCTTTTTTTTTTTACATCTAAAATAGCTTGAATGCTGATGATTCATATCTAAAGCCGGATTGAAACATACGTAGGATTTTTTTTTATTTCTTTTGTTAATCCGGTTCCTTTATATCCTGAATCTTATATCACTTTTTCATTGTGATACAAATAAATTTAAGCAAGTATCCACTATATTTTTTCTTCTCCATTTTCTTTCATTAACTTTACACATTATTGGACTGTTTATACATATATATTGTGGAACTTTTAATATATTTGATAACACCTGTTGGTATCCGGATTGATATTATTAATCCCTTACGAAGATGTTATATCTTCAATACTTGTGTATATGTATATATATATATATATATATATATATATATATATATATATATATATATATATATATATATATATATATATATATATATACACCCACATACATAGGTGTAGGTATTTCTGTATAGTTAAGATGTCCGCTCCAGACCAGCGTACCACCTTGAGCAAGTGCCTTAAACTGTAATCTCGGGCTTACTGATATATTGGCAGACGGAACGTGTGAGGAAATCTGCTCTATATGTGCGTGTAAGTGTGTGTATGTATGTGTGTGTATTATTATATATATGTATGCGTATATGAGTGTGTGTGTGTGTGTGTGTGTGTGTGTGTGTGTGTGTGTGTGTGTGTGTAAATATATAAATTCCTACAACTGCGATACACATCGTATACCACTACAACGTTACCGTTTGAGAACTCACTCGGATAAAGAATACAGGCCAGAAAGAATTGGTCATATCAATGAACTACCAACGAAAACTCATGGACACATGTGACATAATAATTCAACTACTTGTTCCAATCTTGTACAACACACTCGATCAAATAAGCATAACAAGAGATTATAGGAATCAGGATGTCCTCTGGTTCAACCCAATTTTCGGTTTGCATGTTTCAACCAAGATCGTTGAAAATTTTTTTACTGTTTTGGACAAGTGTTTTCCTAAATCTAATCGGTATCATACTATTTTTAATCGACACACCGTGAAGGTATCTTACGCCAACTCAGCTAATTTAGAGCAGCTTATGCATCGCATAAACAATAGCAAAATGCAGCAAAGGCTCAATAACCCACCTACTGGATCTAGCGAACATTTGCGTCTAAATACCAACCAAGGAGAGGTAAGCCGCATTGATAAACACCATTTGTGACCAATTTGTAGTAGTAGAAATACTCAAGGTACAGCTAGCACGGTAACAACGCCGGTTAATGGAGTCAGGATTGCCTTATATACAAATAAATATGATAAATGCTCATGGAGAGATAAATCAAAATGTCCTTTGATGAATCTCTGTATGAGTACAAATCTTGTATATAAATGTACCATGCACACAAGGGGAGGGCCCCGATGTTAACATTAGGCAGACGGCTGATTCATTTAAGAATCGTTATCGTAACCATGTTGCCAACTTTAAGACAATCAATAAGAGACATTAAACATCTATAGCAGATTTTGTATGACGACCGAAGGAGGATAAAACGAAGTACAGCATTAATTGGTCCATAGTAAGGTATGCAAAACCATACAATATAATTTCCAGGAGATGCTGTATCTGCTCCGAGGAATCCCTGTGGACTAACGAGAAGATAATTAATAGAATTTCTGAACGGCTCTCGAGATACACACACGCATATAAATGTACTTTCGCACAATGCAGTGAGAATGAATTCTGAGTAACCGTTACTTTAATTTAATTTCATTTACTTTAAGGTATGGCTGACTTGAGTTTACTTTTAACCTCCCCATTCTTATAAACACCAAGTAAATAACTAACTCGCTTTGTTATCATGAGTGTACCAAACCTCGCGTGTGCGTATGCTCACATTTTTGCGGATGCTTGTATGAGCGTGTGTACTCGCACCATGCAACTGGCCTGAGAGCATTTATACATCCATATCTATTAACGGTCATTTTCAATACTTTTCTCGCTGGATTACGTTTCACTTTTGTCATCTGCATTTTTTTTTGTTCTATATAAATGAAGATATTTCCTCCGTCTGGCTGTCTTTCTCTCTACAAAACGGAAAGTTACATCATGGAACAGTCATTTTAACGAGTTGTATTTATTTATTTATCACCCGACGAGATACATCTGCACCACTGGATACCCCTAAACCAGTTGTTGAGTGTCCCACCCGAGAGGAATCGATGGTAGATGTGTCGAAACAATTGTCGTGATTAATAATAAATTCTTGTATATTCCATTTTCTGTCTTTCATTTATTATATATGTATATGTATACACACACACGCACGCACACACACACACACACACACACACACACACACACACACACACATATATATATATATATATACACACACACACACATAATATATCGCTGTTGCTATTTTCATTATCACTGTTATTTACTTCTAATCTGCATCTTTGATGGAATCCCTTGCCGAGACACACCCAGCACCCTAAGGCAAGTGATGATTAAGAGATGCTGAAATACAAATGAAAACTTAGCTAAGGTAAGTGGCGAGGGCAGTAGAGAAATCTATATATATAAAACTGAGAATGTGTGTGTATGTCTCACAGTCTATCTGTCTGTATGTGTGCATCACTAAAACTCGAGAACCACCCAACCGATTTCATTCAAATTTTTTACATACCTTGTTTAGGGTCCGTGCAGTGTAATGGGCCCAAAACGTTTTAACTTCTTGCCTAATGTGAGCCTGGAGCAATCTTTTATCGCGTTCAGTATTTTAGTATTACGTGTCAAAAGTGAAACAATAACATCTCTATAATAATGTGAGATAATATTTTCAGTTTTAATAGTTTCACTATTAATAGTGAAAGTATTATCTGACATATATATACATGCATACATACATACACGCGCGCGCGCGCGCACACACACACACACATACACACACACGCACACGCACGCACACACACACACACATAAAATTCTAAATACATTATATATAGTACAGATGATGATAGGACACAAGAAGACATAACAGATGGAATGGAGGCGGGTTTATAACGGACTCCACGAACCCCGCCTTGCCACTCACCTAGGTTTTGAAACCATATCGCATTCACGCGGAGCCTTTCATGCCCAACATTCGTGCGACATTCTTCCATCTTTTTCCAAACATGTGTTCAGTCAAACATCTCCTCTCCATTTAGGTAGAAGAGGAAAAAATTCACCAGATTAGGGCCAGAGATGAAGGTGCCTGACTTTATTCCTTTCATTCTTGTCCTCCATATAATCCCTCTCGCAGTTGCTACTACAGAGAGAAAACAATTCTTACCTTCCTTCGTTAAGAAATCTGGTGGGTTAATTTTCACTATAGATTCAGTCGACATCTGTACTCTTCCTCCACCTGACATCAGTTGTTCGGCATAAACCCACACGTCAAACACTTCCGGGTACTGAACAATAGCGTGCGGGACGGTTTCCTTGTTCCACCCACATCTTGCAAAGATCGGAGTGTCTCGGCCACCGTGCCTTGAGAGTTTATCCCGGATAGGTAAGGCTCCGCGGTAATACTGCCATGCCAAAGACTTCTGGAAATTATCTAGGGTCTTCGGCCCGAATGTACGTTGGAACAGACTGGCCAGTTGATTATCGTCAAAACCTAGGGTCTCCCCCAATGTATCATCGCATTCCACTTCTACAAACCCTCTATAAAAGACAGCGGTGGAACCACTACCACAGGCATTACCCGAGCGGCGGAAAAGCAGGAGAGCCTTGCGACACTCCGTATACCATGTACCCAACTTCGATCTACAAGTGAACCAGGTTTTCCGTCCACCAAAACTAGTGAACCTGGGAAACATCTGTTTCGCCAGTGAAGACCATACCCGTTCACCATCCAGGTAGAGCCACAGGTGCCTCAGCCTCAGCGCATGTCAGCGCATCAATAGCCGAGGCATCCCTAGCCCACCCTTTAACGGTTGCTGACACCGAATAGAGCGTCTCACAAGCGGTTTCGAGCCCTGCCACAAGAAGTGGAAGAGCTGTCTCTTTCCAGCTAGATCAACCACGAATCAGGATAAGGCACGACGGTTAGGCGGTATGTAATAACCGATGCAATAAACACATTAGCCACCTCCGCCCTCCCTTTCAGGGACAGGCACCGCCAAGATCAGGTCTTGGCAATGTGAGTCACCCTGCTCGATACCTCAGCCCAATTCTTTTCTATTTGGAGGTCTGGTCCGAGCCAAACCCCTAGCAACTTAATCGGACCCTCCGTCAAACGTCCCACGACGCTGTCAGGAGGAATCGACTTGCTTCTCCATGTGCCGAGCTGCAAGCCGACTGATTTTTCACAATTAACTTTTGCTCCTGCCACCGTCTCGTATTCCTCAATGGCCTTGCCTACCCACTGTAGGTGAGCCATTTTGGTCACGATTGTGGTGATGTCATCCGCGTAGGCTGAAACCGACATCTCACAACCTGGCTGTCTCGGAATTCCGCTCAGCTTTCGCAGCAATGGCTCAAGAGCCATCACATACAAAAACGGGGAGAGCGGACATCCTTGACGAACCGAGCATTTGACGTGGAACGGCTTAGAAAGAAAGATGTTCACCCGAACTATCGAGTCAATGTTGTCATACATTTGAATGATCCACCTGAGGAAGCCAAGACCCAGGCCGAACTTTGCCAGAACGGACACCAGGTACTGATGATTGACCCTATCAAAATCTTTTGATTGGTCTAAATGGACCACTGCCCCTCCCTGGCTGGAATCGTTATTAATTCCCTCTATAGTGTATCGTATAAGATAGAGATTATCCTGAATGGATCTGCCGAGGATGGCACATGTCTGTGCTCCCCGATCAGACCATCCGCGACACGCGCCAATCTTTTCAATAACACTTTGGCCAAAATCTTCAGCTCTGCGTTGAGCAGAGTGATGGGCCTAAAATTATCAATGACATCCCCCTTGTTCGGGTCCTTTCTGACGAGCATCACCACTCCCCGGAGTACAGATCTGGGGATGAGCCCATTCTGTTGCCAGTTCGCGTAGACACTCACCAATAGGTGTCCGAACAAGTCCGGCATACTCTTATACAGCTCGTAGGGTAGACCATCCAGCCCTGGCGCCTTACCCACGCCGTAGACCGCCATGGCCTCTTTTACCTCCTCAGGCGTGATCGGCCACTCACTACACCTCGCATCCTGCCCCGAGAGGCGCGGCAGCCCGGCGAGGAAGTCCGTTACGTCCTTCCTACACTCCGGCCCCCATCCCCCCGAAAAGCTGGGCGAAGTGGTGGTCCTGAAAGACCTCACACATCTCCTCGGGTTCGACTATCAACTTACCTTGTTGGTTCGTCAAAGATCGAATTGTGGCATCATTGCCACGTTGAGCTTCCACCACTCGGGCCCATTCCGCAGCATTGATTCCCTCGCAACCCATTGCACGTTGTCTAGCCCTGACAATGTAACCCATGTGTTTGGCTTCGAGGTACTGGTTTAGCACCAGTCTCATGGCTTCACCTGAGCCGCAGAGCCAGTTCGCATTGCTTCCTCAAAGTCCTTAACTAGAGCTGATTCCTTTCCGGCCTCTCTAGCCACTAAACCTATGCTATATCTAATAGACTCGTATTTAATGGCTCACTTGAGGGCATACCACCATTCGTTGTTAATAATAGATCCGGTTAATGCCCTCTGAATTAACATCTTAATTCGGTCTCTGTACTCCTTAATCGCCAAAAGGGACGTATTAAGTTTCCAGTAGTCGGGACCTCTATATAACTTATTTATGTCGAGCTTACAGGTGACCATCTTGTGATCACTGTAGCTGACCATGTGAAATTGTGGACACCTAGCTATCTTTTTATCTACTTTTCTAATTAATATTCTATCTAGATAAGACCTGGAAGATCCGTCACTAGTTGCCCATGTCCACAATGGAGCGTTCGGAAATTCCGGTCTGTATGGATCTACCTGCTCAAAACGTCTTAGTAGATCCTGGAAGCAAGCATTACTTCCCCTATTAACACACGAGCCAACATAATCTACGCGTGCATCGTAAATTGTAATATAGTCTAAGGGATCTAATGTACCAAGAAACTTCTCTAGGTTCCGATAATACTCAGTTTGCCCCGTATCTTGAGGTGCATAAATTGCAACCAGTCTGATAGTCTTACAACGGCTGAACGTCAAGTCAATGACGACCAGCCTACCTTCTGAATCTGCAAAAATCAACTTTTTCTCAGAAACCCGGTTTCTTTTTAATAGGACCAACACCCCACTCCCGCTATGGCAATATTTTCTGGAGTCTTATGGTGACGTCTGTAAATTGACGCCGTTGGTATTTGCTTTAACCTTTTTTTAATTGTTCGTTATCATTGTTTATTGCAGTCAGTATTTCCATATTTTCTTTAGATTATCTTGGACTCGATATCGGGGACAGATTGCCTGGGCTTGGTGGGTGAGGGGTGATGTCTGGGAGTGGGAGGAAATCCGGACTAGAGGGGCTAGGAGGGGGAATAGGATGGGGAGGTATCTGGTGTTGTTGACTTTTGGAAGGAATAGTGGTGGGGTGGGGTAACTTTTCTTTGGGTGTCCTGAGTTTTTCTTTTGGTTGTTGTACGGTTGGGTTGGTTGTCGTTATTTTTCCTTTTTTTTTTTTTTGGTTCTTACTACCGACCAGCCGTCTTTTTCCCCGGCTTGTTGAACACCATTAGTGCCGGGGTTCTGCTGGTCAGTCTTTTGGTTTTGTTATTTTTCTTTTGTTGTTGTTGTTGTTGTTGTTCTTCTTCTTCTTCTTCTTCTTCTTCTTCTTCTTCTTCTTCTTCTCCTTCTCCTTCTTCTTCTTCTTCTTCTTTTCTTCTTCTTTTTCTTTTCTTCTTCTTCTTCTTTTCTTCTTCTTCTTCTTCTTCTTCTTCTTCTTCTTCTTTTTCTTTCTCCTTGCGGGTTCTTCTTTCTCCTTGCCGTTTACCCGAATGTGGCTTTTTCGCCAAATTCATAGCATCTGGATTTCTTGCCCTCCACCTTTACTCTCCACCATTACCCGCAATTGCTGAGAATATCCGATGTGGACGTTCTCAGCAATTTCTTCTAACGTCTGGAGGGGGGGGCTGCCTGGATTATAATCTCTAGCCCTTGAGCCCGTCAGTTCTGTTGAAGTACACCACTACTGTGGTGTATCTTCTCCCTCTGGTCAAGAACTCGATGTCTTGTCAGATGGGTTGGAGACACTTCTCGAATTGTTCTTTGGATGCATTGTCTATTTTCTTGTCTTTTATTATCATTGTCTTATATGTTATTATTTTCCTCTTTGTTTCTTCGATGAGTTCGTTAGGGAGGGTAGCTTTAACATCAAAACCTTCCCTTTGAACATACCTCTGTGTTGCCGCATCATCTTAGAGCAAAGCGCAGAGTGGAATGCACTGCTTTATATTAATTTAATTGATTTCGAAAATTTTATTGATTTCCATAGTGTAGATAGGGAAGGCTTATGGAGAATTATGCAGCACTACGGCATACCAGACAAGTATATAGCTATAAGAGCAACTTACCAAGGAATGTCATGCCGAGTCTTGCATGGAAACGGAGCTACGGATAAATTCGAAGTAAAAGCAGGAGTTCGACAGGGCTGTATACTTTCTCTCTTTTTATTTCTACTAGTTATAGATTGGATTATGAAGGAAACTACGATTGAAAGCCAAACAGGCATTGAATGGACGGATGCAGAAGCTCTAGAAGATCTCGACTTTGCAGATGATATAGCGCTACTTTCACAAACATATAGCCAAATGCAAAATAAAACGTCAAAATTAGAAGCAATAGCTGCCAAACTAGGATTGAAAGTCAACTGCGTCAAATCAAAAATTATGCACGGTAATGAAGAAAACAGTGAACGTATTAAACTAGAAACCGGTGAACTAGAGGATGTAGCTGAGTTTACGTATTTAGGTATTAAGATAACGTTCTCAGGCGGCACCGACGAAGATATTAAGACGAGAATAAGTAAGGCAAGGACCGCTTTCCACCTGTTAAAAAAAGTATGGAGCGCAAGTGTAATTTCAATAAAGAACAAAATAAGAATTTTTAACACTAACGTAAAAGCGGTGTTATTGTATGGGACTGAGACATGGCGAACAACAGTTAAGTCAAATAAGCAAATACAATCATTCATCAACAGTTACTTGCGTAGTATACTTAAGATTAGATGGCCCGAACACATAAGCAATATGGAGATATGGCAAAGAACGAATCAAGTTTCGATTAGGGAGCAAATATTTAAGAAAATGTGGAAGTAGATTAGTAACACAATTAGAAAGGACACACCAAAAGTAGCGAAAAGTGCTTTACAGTGGAATCCGGATGGATATAGAACTCGTGGCGTAGATCAACACAAAAGGAACTAGAGAAAGGGTGACATTCAAGGCAGAGTATAAGAACAGAAGCGAAAAATTATGCGACATGGGATTCAATTATAAGTGGCCTATACTCCGCGTTGGAGGGTTAAAGGTATATGCTGTGTTGCCGCAGTGAATCTAGCTCTATGTTCAATTTATCTTTTCTCACACTGGCTGCGGTGGCAAAATTAATCTTCTTTTGGTTGTCTTCAGTTGGGTTTACTTTTCCGTTATTCATTTTATCGTTTTCAGCATTTATTTTTCCTTCTTGGTTCCTTTTTCCGTTTACTGCATTTATGTGGCGTTTGTTCACATTTTCGTTCATTTTGTCTTGTTTTACAGTTGCTCTTTGGTTAGCTTGGCCAGGGTTAGAAGACTTGTCCTCCGAATTCATTTTCAGAAAAATAAATATTTTCCAAAAATTATTTCAAAAATTATTTTCCCCTCCGTAAAACAGAACAATAACATTAAATAATAATAATTACTAACCAAATTCTCGCAAAGACAAATTAACCGCAGCTTGCCGCCTTCCATGGAAGTAATATTAATGGCAGTGAAGGCGTGTGACTTAGTGGTCAGGGTATTCGGCTTACAATTGTAAGATCGTGTGTTCGATTTCCGACGGTGCGTTATGTCTTTGAGCAAAACACTTTATTTCACATTGCTCCACCCCACTTAGCTGGCAAAAATGAGTAGTGTCTGTATTTCAGAGGGCCAGCTTTGTCACATTCTCTTTCGCACTGAATACCCTTGAGAACTACGCTAAGAGTACAGTTGTTTGTGGAGTGCTCAGCCACTTTCACGTTAATCTCACGAGCAGGCTGTTCCGTTGATCGGATCAACTGGTACCCTCGTCGTTGTAACCGACGAAGTGCTAGTTTTTAATATGTTTATTCCATTATTTGTTGTTAACTTACCTCCATGGCTATTGCAAGAAGGTATCTCCCTATATGGTATGATTATTATGTAGAAGTAGCCAACAGGGCAGCCTCCGCGCAATTGCTCGATTTTCAAGAAGAAGGAGCCCAAATCTACAAGTCATTTAAAAATAGGACTCTTTTAGTAATGTAACATTATGTCTGGCATAAAACAAAAAGAAGAAAATAGTCGCGACTAGAACGCCTTTAATGTCTATTCGATTAGAAATGGAGTAAGAACTTTGTTTTGAAAAACAAAATGGTAAGGATATTGTTTGAATTATAAATTTAGTTGGTTTTGGTTACTGTTACATTAAAATGAACTATTTATATTTTTAGAATTAATATTATTTTGCATGCTTCTGTACAAGAGAGAAGCTATATTTATAATCATTACAGTAGAAACGAAGAGAAAAATTTTAATTCCGTTATACATTTGTTTTATATACCGAAAACAAATATGAGTGTACGATACACATAAGAAGTAAATGAAGCGTAGCAATAGTGTGATGCTCAATTTCCCCCCCACATAATTTGTAATATGTTAATAAAAATTGCAATATATAAGGCAGACTAATCTAATCCAGCGTTAATTGCTTGTAGTTATAGAACAGACAAAAATATAAAACAATGAGTTTTTACCAAAGGACTGTGCAAGTTTCCGTGAGTTTTCATTTGAAACCCGAAAAAAATCTTTCAGAATTCAACATAAAACTCATATAGAGAGAAAGAAACAGAAAGTTTGACTTTAGAGATCAAACAAATTATTATTTTCCAGAAAGTAAAAGGAGTTTCTACTTCCTGATGAATAATTTAAAATGTATTAAATATGCTTTAAAATGTAGTTGCTACTTATTAACTAGTAGCATATTTAGATTTGTAGGTTGGTAGATTTAACTTAGATTTGATAATTACGTAGGAGCACACTTTCAATGATTTATCATTATCATATTGACTGAATGTTAAGCAGTAGTGAGAATCCGAACAAGATGGAAGTGGTGGTGGGTTATTTTTTAAAGGAGAAGAGGTAAGCCCATGACACTTTTAAGGGCTTCTAATAGTGATGGGAGGAAGGGACGAAGTTATACCTGGCCCGAAAGCCTTCTGTAGAAACAGAGGACATCGCTAACGGTTCCATCGAGTTAGATGTTAAACCCTGCGATGAATGAAGTCCATCACCAAAGAACAGAAATGGTCCCTCTCACGGCCTTCTATACAATCTCCGTCCACCAAATTCCTGACTGTAGGCTTTAATTGACCCGAGGCTACGATAGAAAATAGTTGAGGTGTTGCAAATCAGTAGCAGTTATACGAACATTGTATTCCGAAGCAAAATCCGGATTCAATATCAAAGCTTAAACACTCTAGTATACAGCCGAAAGGCACCCAGCCACCCACACACCCCATACGTAATATATATATATATATATGTGTGTGTGTGTGTGCCACAGACCCTCCCAGAACAAGACACCAATATCTAAGCGTTGTCCAAGCCTGATAAGATTATCTATGAAGAAAAACAACCAAAATCAATCTAAGTAATCTCCACGAACTAAAAATCTATAAACACTTTCCAGGATAACTCAGAATTACGGGCCTAAACATAAAAAAAAATCACAAGCAAGCATAATAAATATGCATTCCCATCATCAGCTGCCAATCGGATATCACTTGTCCATTATGCCAACACCTACTTATTACTACAAGCAACAACATCAAATTAAACGATTAATATTTACATATAGCAAGGTGGCGAGCTGGCAGAAACGTTAGCACGCCGGGAGAAATGGTTAGCGGTATTTCGTCTGTCTTTGCGTCCTGAGTTCAAATTACGCCGAGGTCAACTTTGCCTTTCATCCTTTTGGGGTCGATAAATTAAGTACCAGTTGCGTACTGGAGTCGATCTAATCGACTGGCCTCGTTCCCCCAAAATTTCGGGCCTTGTGCCTAGAGTAGAAAATAATATCTACTTATAGCTATAAAACAATACCTATAAAACAAAGAACTTCCTCCCGAAAAGATCATTGTGATTCTAAAATAATAATACAAAAGAACAAGCGAACTTTTATCTTTTACTTGTTTCAGTCATTAGACTGCGGTCATGCTGGGGAACCGCATTGAAGAACTTCTAGATGAATGAATCGAACCCTAGGATTTCTTGAAAGCCTTGTACTTATTCTAACGGCCTTTTTTTTTGCCTAACCGCTAAGTTATAGGAACGTAAACAAATTAGCAACGGTTGTCAAGTGGTGGTCGGGGCAAACATAGACACATAGACACACACATACAAATACACACACACACACACGCACACATTCACACACACACACACAAACACATACGACGGGCTTCTTTCCGTGTATCAAATCTACTCACAAGGCTTTGGTCTGCATGAAGCTGTAGTTGAAGACACTTACCCAAAGTGCCACGCAGTGTGACTGAACCCGAAACCATGTGGTTGGGAAGTAAACTTCTTACCATATAGTCCACCTTATTGTGGAGAAAAAATATTCAACCACTGATAAAAGACATGATAACAACTACTCAAGAAAAAGCAAACCAAAAACTTATAACACACACACAAACACAAACATATATATATGATTTTGCATGCGTATTCATACATAAAAATGTATGTATCAACTGCCCCATAAATAAGTTATTTTGAAACTTAGTGTATGCTTATTCAGATCTTTAAGAAGGCAGCATTTTTAGAACATCGAAATATTTCAATTAAGAATATGTTTATGCTTTTATTTCGTTTCATATTCGACATTTATTGTCTTTTACTTTCCTTCTCCTCTTCCTCTCGCTAAATATTATCATCTTTACCATCATCATCATCATCATCATCATCATCATCATCATCATCGTCATCATCATCATCATCATCATCATCATCATCATCATCATCATCATCGTCACCATCACCACCACCATATCAATATCATACAGTATAAATCTTTTCCATTCTCACATTGTTCATTCCTCCATTTCTGACTTGTTTTTCCACTTTCTCTCTTCATATCCTCCTCGTGTCCTCTCTGCCCCTCCGCTCTCTTTCCTTCAATTCCCCTTTCTCTCTTTGTCTTCCACTCTGTGGCTACCGTCACCTTTCTCAATTGACCCTCATCTCTCTCATAATCTAAGTATTTCTTGCTCCTCTCTATACTAGAAATACACTTTAATATTCCTCTTCTCATATTTCTCAACTCGTTTTTTGTTCGTTTCTCTCATAAGATATCTGCTAGTGTCTTCTCTCTCTCCCTCTTTCTTCCTTTCTTTCTTTCTTTTCTTTCTCTCCCTCTCTCTTTCTCTCCCTCTCTATTTCTCCCTTTCCTCCTCTCTCTCTCCCTCTTTTACACACACACAAACACACACATAATCATATATATATATATATATATACGCACGACTTTAACGCTGTTCTGTGAATAATATTATGAATACTTATTTCAACTTCCTGGAATAGCATTGAGAGAGGTGGAAGTGAAGTTTTCTTTTTTATCTGCACGTGAACAAGACAATGCAGGCAGACTTCTGTCTATAGCAACGTCAGTTGGTTGTAGTTAACATAGGAAGTAATTTGTCTGTTTATCAGAAAGATGATCTAGAGTGTAGATACAAGTTTGCAATAAAGAACTGTCACATGCCGTGTTTGTTTGACAATATTGCGACAACATGGCGAGTTTAACAAGACACGAATCGTAATGTCGTCTGTTGAATTTTTCGCAAATATCTAGAACAAAGAGAAAATGAAATAAAATGTTATTCGACGCATTATGAAAAATGGTGACAAAGACAATGTGTGGCCAGGGAGAAGGGGGCAAGTAGAGCAGAAATAGGAACTATAGATATTTTGAGTAAATGAAAGAGGCGGGGAGAAAACCAAAACGAGAGAAAGAAGAGTGAAAAAATGAATGATGCAGAGAAATGCTTCCAAAGAAATATTAAGGGACTATATTATTTTCATAGGCTTTTCCGTCTTTTAGAAGAGTAGTAATTCAGAAATGTCACTTTGACAGATGAACATTTGTGATAAAGTGTGCAACAAGCCAGCCAAATATATTGAGCATGCGTACTAATACCCACCATTGAGATGCATAAAGAGAATAACATCCAGAAATTGTTGTGAGCGAGTGAGGTAGGCAGTATAAGGCAATGGCAGATGAAAATAACAATAAGCGGAATATAAGATAAATAGAAAAAATTGAGAAGCTTGAGGAAGATAAGAACAGAAAACCTGAAGCAAAGATAGAAATACGTATACGACCGACCGATAGAAAGAGAGCGCGTGAGGTGGAAGATGGTGTGACAAGGAAATATGCAAAGAAGTAGGCGAACTGAAAAAATAGAGATAGAAATGTGACATAGAGCAAGAAGATTGTAGATACAGAGAATATTTGCTGCAGAGGTAACTAGTAAAAAGGAAACTGAGAAAGGCTAGAGAGAAGGGGATGGAGAGAGAAAGGGGGGGGAGAGAGGGGAAAAACGAGAAAACAGAAGAAAATAGACTGGAGTAGGTGACACTCCTGTCGAAGTCACTCACAAACGACATAGACTCTCGATAAGAAAAGATTTAATAATTTTTTTAAAATGCAGAATCTTAAGAAACATTCCTGATTAGGATCTTTGTGATTTTCGTCACGATTTACAATTTTGTTCCAATTGTTTTCAAATTTGGTATATGGATTAAGTTTTGTATACTAATTATGAAAATGAAATTCATTTTTCGTATAAATCCACTATTAAAAAGTTATTAGCCATTAATATTTGCCAAATTTGGGTATTTTAGCCAATCAGAAGCGAGTATTTTACACGCCACCGTGTTGAAAAACTCAATGTCCATAGTAACCAAAGATGCTGTGCGTGCGCCCAAGGAATGTAACCACCAAATTGCGAGTAATCAACAAATTGAGAGTACATGGGCATCTTTAAAGCGTGGAAACAAACGCTGGTGTGGGATGCACCATTCCATGGTTGACTCTTATCATTGTGGAGGAGATATGACTCTTATATATGTGGAGAAGGAGATATAAGAATGATAATTTATTTTATAAAATCCTAGAGTGTAATACAAACTTTCGTTTTTGAGCTTTTTAACTAATACATTTTTGTTTTAAGCAACGTTTTGAATGTTATTTCTTGCAACTCCTGTTGGTTTGTTCGTACCTTTTAAATATTTAATTTTCTCACGAATCTTTTAATGTTAACTTTGCTCGTGTATATTTTAATGTTTTAACTCTTATTTCCAGCAACTCTTGTTGGTTTGTTTGTAGCTTTTAAATATTTAATTTGCGCGCGAATCTTTTAATATTTTTCACTGTTTACTCTAGCTAGATTAATGTTTTGACATGCCGATTCCCCTACCCCACCCCACCCCACCCCTGATGATGGAAGAAGCAGCAAACGCACTGTTTTCTGATTGGCTGAAAATTCTGAAAATTATCAAACTTTGAACATCTGTAACATTTCTGCAAAATTTTTCTGGAATAAATGAATAATAAATTCGAGTCCAGTGTCATAAACGACATCTATACGACACATTAAAAAAATTTTTTTAAGATAATTGTAAACAGTGACGAAAGCCACAAAGATCCCCTGATTAATTTTAACTTTAATAACTCAATAAGGACATACAATGGCGATAAAACAACCAACATAAGAAAAAATAGTGTTACAAAACTAATCAACATTAACAAAGATACACGGCGATGAATTATGGATCTCGCTTATTGTACATGTTTTCCTGCAGGTGCCGCCGAATTTTATAAGATAAAGCGAAATATTTACGGTGTCTTTCTCATTCATTGGTCTCGAAGATCCTGCGAAAGCTATAGACACTTACCCCTTTTTACTTCACGACCCGGCAAGTAAAAGCAAAATTTATTATTCAACTCAAATACAATTTTCATGATTTGATACAAAACAATAGCGATATATAAACCTTCATATTATATTGTATAGTTACCTTTCTTTAAAGTTTGTGGTTTTGAATGTGTAAATGCTTAGTGTCTTTGAACTGCTAGTTATTGGATTATATGAATTCATGTTTACTATTGCTCTAGTGTATTGCGATATTTTATAACTATTTTTGTTTTCTCCTTAAATTAGGGAAGATTTGTCATTTATATCTGATTTCCATTCAGCTGAGCGGTAGAAACTGAAAAATACTGGGTCATCCCATAAATAATGTAGTTTTTTCAATTGCATGAACTAAAAGTCGGATGGGGACGAGATAAACTACCTGCATCAACTTGCTTTAAAAACAGGTAGTAATTTTACCTTGTCTTTATTCTTAGTGCAAGTTATGAAGAGTGCAATTCGATTTTAACAGTTATTTTTTTAAAGCTATGATAGAAGTGACAAAGGAGCATATTCGGCATATATTGCTGTATAAGTTCAATAAAGGTAACAATGCAGCGGAAAGTGCGAGGAATATTAATGCAGTATATCATGATCGGACAATAAAAGCGTAAGCCAGATTCAACGGTGGTTCCAGAAATTCCGAGCCGGAAACTACAGCCTAGAAGACGAGCCTCGTCCTGGAACATCTGTAGAGCTCGACGTCCTGCTAACCCTGCTGGAACAAAATCCCATCGTAACTGTTGAGGAACTAGCAGTGAAGCTTGGATCTGGTCATTCAACCATTCATCGATACCAGCGCTTGAAGTAAAACGACCATCTTTGGTTTCAAGACGAAAGGTGTTCTTCCATCAAGATGATGCTCGGCCACATTTTTGTTGTTGGCACTCCGTCGCTTACGACGTCGAGGGTTCCAGTTGATCCGATCAACGGAACAGCCTGCTCGTGAAATTAACGTGCAAGTGGCTGAGCACTCCACAGACACGTGTACCCTTAACGTAGTTCTCGGGGATATTCAGCGTGACACAGTGTGACAAGGCTGACCCTTTGAATTACAGGCACTTCGGCCACATACAGCAAGGATAACATTCCAAAGGCTGGAGCTGTTTGAATGGCAAATGATGCTCCACCCACCATATTCGCTGGATATTGCCCCATCTGATTATAATTTATTCCGCAGTCTTGAAAATCATTTGGACAGAAAAAATATGAATTCTGTAGACAAAGTCAGAACGGTACTGAAGAGGTATTTCTTGTCACAGACAAGTGAATTTTGGAAGAGGGACCTTGCAAGTCTACCAGATAGATGGAAGAGCATAGTAGAAAATGAAGAAAAGTATATTTTAGATTAAAAAAGTACTTTGTTTATCTTAATTTTGGAAAATAAAGAAGTATTGGGATGATCCAATACTTGTGCAAACATTACTTCATTTATTTGTCTTTCTGTAGCCATTATTCTATGCAGGATATTTTAAAACTGTAATCATTTTTAAAACAAAAAGCGAAGTAATTCACATATAAAATTCCCAACAAAACGGTCTTTTAGAATCGCGCTGAACTGTTTTCCCATATTTTTTTTAAACATGAGAGTGAATAATGTATTTTTTTTAAAAAAAATGTGTTCCCATGTTTTACGATTTGCTGATTTTAACTTTGATCTGTTGTTAAATTTGTTTCTATTTCTTCGATTTTAAAAAATATATTATTGTGTATTACGTAGATATAAAGTAAATTTCGCTGCATTTCTTTTCTTTTTTCTGTATTCCATAAGAAATAATGATCATTATAGCTAAACATTGAGAAAGTGCGCCCTGCTCTGCAATCAATATTTTGGGTTTAACTTACTCTTTCTTCTTACTGTGATCGTTAAGTACCAAGCAAGTATTGCTGTCGTTGAAATCGATTATACCTTCTATTCTATAAATTTGCCATTTTATTTCATAGCAATATATACACAGAGAAGGCGTTGAGGTGGCAGAATCGTTAGTACGCCGGGCAAAATGCTTAGTGGCATTTCTGAAACAAATAAAAGAATAAAATGTAACATTTGGTTTACGTTCTAAGTTCAAATTCCGCCGAAGTCAACTTTGCCTTTCATCCTTTCGGGGGCCGATAAAATAAGTACCCGTTGAGCAATGCGGGTGATGTAATCGACTTACACTCCTCCCTGAAATTGCTGACCCTGTGCCAAAATTTGAAACCAATATATATATATATATATATATATAGAGAGAGAGAGAGAGTAGACTTGGATACAAACAACGAAAACATTTTATAGGTCACCGACTAAGACAGTTGTTGACGAGAATCCAACCAAAGAATATATTAACGAACTAATTATTGACGTCGAACGACGAAGTTTCGCACTTATATATCCTCTTCGCAAAAAGAAATAAATGTTATTTTGTAACCCACATTTTCTTTGCTTTCCAAATACTTTTTCTTTTCTTTTGTAAAAATATTATTGTAGCAAAGTTTATTTTCTTTTTTATCTCACTTGCAAATACTAAATTTGTCTTTGAGAAAAGATATTACTAAACATTATTGTCTCTAACAATAAAAAAGTAACGTTTTACCTTATTGGCAAATACTTGGTTGATACTTCAAGCAAAAATATTTTGCCACCTCATCTGCTAATTTTTAATTCTTTTTGTAAAAATTATTTTCCGTTATGTTAAATATTATTATCTCTAACATTATGTATTAAACATAACTATCTCTTTTTGTTACGTAATGTTATAACATAACTTCTCTTGTTCTTCCGCGCTGATTTTCTTGTATTGTTTATTGTGCATAAATACAATCTTCATCTGGTGATGAAGATTAAATTTGAAAGAATTTATTTCGAGTTGTCGTTAGAGGGTTGAAAAACTCTTTCTTAAGATTTTATTCATTTTTGCTGTTTTACATATATCGACTGATACAGCTGATTATGTTTAACTAAGCTCGTGAAGTTTTTAGAAATTTTCCTGCATGTGCCCGTCAAGCGCCATTTTTCCTCTTCGTCACTGGAGTCCTCCAGCTATCAGTTCTTGCTTTCCAATTATCACTCTGCCAGACATTATATACAATATAAAACAGTCATCGTAATTTAACGTTCAAATACTCAGAATTTAATTTTTATAATTTTAGTGGAATAATAATAAAAGATATAATGAACAATGAATATTGTAATAGCAAAAATATTTAAAATAATCTAGCTAAAATAGGCGCAGGAGTGGCTGCGTGGTAAGTAGCTTGCTTACAACTTCCGGTAAGAACATTGAACAAGGCGGTCGAGATTTTTTAGCTCTCCCGAAGAAGTGAATTATGAAGAAGTCGACCGAGGTAGGTGGAGTTGTTTTTTTGAGCTAGGCATAATTTATTGTGTTTCATTTGTTTCAGTAAATTTAGCCTAGCTCTGGGCAATTTCTTCTGCCACGGCGATTGTAGTTGTTGCTCATTTTAGTGAGCAAATTGTGTTTCTTGTTCGTCTTTATTGGTAGGCGTGTTCGACTCACCATGACGGCGGACTGAGAATTTTTGTAAAAAACTTTTTGTGTCTCACTTAATTGCGAGAACTGTTGTTTTTGTGAGCGTAACTCGCCTCCGAAAAACTTGCGAAGAATTTTAACAATTTGTGAAGGATTTTTTTGTGTTCCTGTTGCTGTGGCCCTGGATTACCTTTACTGGAATACATCATTGGAATACCTGTAGGCCAGGATTACCGGGTGGCCGGAATTTTGTTGCCGTGACTTGAACTGTCTTCCTTCCTTCTTTTTCTCTGCTCTGTCTTTCCGTTCTTTTTGTGTGTGTGTATGTGTTTTTTTAACCTTTTTGTTGAACTTTTTTGTGAACTTTTGTGTGAACTTTTTTGAACCTTTTTGCAAGCATGGCAAAAAAGGGTAACACTGTGTTGGAATGGGAGGTTGTTCCGCCCAAGCAGTGGGTGGATGGCCTTGAGAAAAGGACGGTGGTCCTGCGAACCTTTTCTAAGTCGCGGAACGCCAACGCCACCTTCGAAAAGGAAGAAGTGGAAAAAGAACTGGCGAACTGTTTGCCAGGGAAACATTTTTTTATCTCTAGTGGGGATCAAGTTTGCAACGGTGTGGTTGCAGTTTGACTCCCCGGAAGAGGCCTGCATTGTGGCTAGCCAGCCCATATAGGGTGAGAAGATTCTGTTTCTCCCCACTTATTGTGGGAAGAGAATTATTAGAGCCTGGGTTTGTGGTCTGCCCCCAGGCACAAAAGCTGAGTGGATTTCGGATGCCATCCAGCGGGGCTTGGGGGACAGCGGACCCAGGCTCTTAAATGTACAAATAACAGTATCGGCCAACTGGGGGGGGGGGGGGGTTCTAAGGCAATTTTGACCTTATGGACCCCAGTGACCGCCAGGGAAATGGTTTTTCCCGATTTTCTGAGGATGGCTGGGTCTAGATACGTGGTAATTCTTGAGGGCATCCCTCCTAAATGTCACCTGTGTCTAGAGCCTGGCCATGTTAGGAAACACTGTCCCCGGGGTCACAAAGGGGCCCCGGAGCAGGGAAAGAAGGTCGTGGAGGCGGAGGCCCCCACAAAGCGAAAAAGGAAGGTGAGCAACAACGGTTGCTCACCTGTTGAGGCTGCGAGAGAGGAAAAGGGGTGCCGTCGGAGGTCCCAGCTCCCGCAGAAGAGAAAAGAAAAAGGAGGAAAAGAAAGAATGGAAGACGGTCGGCGGAAGTCACTGCGCCGCCGACCGAACCCGAGGCCTCTCCGGTGGGAATTGTGCCCCCTGAGAGGAGAACTCTATCAGCGGGAATTGTGCCATTGACAGAGTAGCGCGACGTCCCTCCCAGTGCGGATAACGATTATACTATCCTGTACCAGGAGGGAGGGGCGGTGAATGAATTCTTGGACCGCGAGTGCGGCCAAGATAGGAGCTACGTGGAATGTGCGAGTAGTTCCACATGGCCTCCGCAGGTGACTGCGGAAGTTATAAATGACAACCTAATGACAAAAGTCATAGAAAAATTTATCGACAAAGGTTTCTTCCACCTCGCCGCAAATTCAGGCCTAACAGTAGACTATTGTTTGGAAGGAGCAGCATTTCTGCTTGCGGAGGAGGGGAATGAGGAAAATTATGATAATTTTAATTGAAATTGTTAATATATTGAAATTGTGTAAAAATTGTAATTTTAAAAGGAAAAAAAAAAGAAGAATGGTTATCAGTCGGCGGACGCTGGTGCCTCTCTCATTATTTGTTTCATCCTCATCACCCTCATCTCATTAATGTCCATGTCCAACCCGCAGCTACTTTATGTCTGTCTGTCTTTGTCCCCGCTATGTAACGCCGTTAATGGCGAAATTTATTGAAATAAAGTAGCTTGCTTACCAACCACATGATTCCGGGTTCAGTCCCACCGCATGGCACCTTGAGCAAATGTCTTCTACTATAGCGTCAAGTCGACCAAAGCCTTGTGGATGGATTTGGTAGACGGAAACTGGAAGAAGCCAGTCGTATATATATATATATATATATATATATAAGATCTGGTAATTAGTCATATATTAATTAATATCGATTAATTATCAGGGGGCCAGCACATTTAAAGAATCAAAGAGATTCAGAAATATTATCTGCAATCTCAGGGGATTAAGGTACATTTTTAAAATAACGTCGACCACTAACGTGGACAATTAATGCGCTAGAAATAGATCACATTTTGTGTCTACATTCCCATCATGATATACCCCTGATGTCATTATTCAATGTATCCTTTATCTGAGATTTCAGATAATATTTCTGAATCTCTTTGATTCTTTAAATGTGCTGGCCCCCTGATAATTAATCGATATTAATTAATATATTAATATATGACTAATTACCAGATCTTATAATAATATTTACCCATTACTCATGTTCTCATTCTGAATATATTCGACGCAGTAAATAGTTTCTGCGGATATATTCCTGGAATTAGCGCGCCAAAACGAAGACTTTTGAACTTTACCATTAAGCTGTAATTAGCAGAACCATATGCACGCGCACACATGGCGGTGGGCAACTATGTATACGATTCTGAAAATTACTGCTACATTACAAATCAGGCTGATGAGGAATAGACAAATGGTAAGAATTTGTTAAATCCGAAACCTGGTTCCTGTTTAATAATGATTTTTTTAGGTGATTTTAAATGTCTTGCCCGCTCACGTTTTTGGTATGCTGCTATATTTCATGTTGAGAACTTTTTAGGTCTTAATAGACACAAAATGTGATCTATTTCTAGCGCATTAATTGTCCACGTTAGTGGTCGACATTATTTAAAAAATATATATATATATACATATATATATATATATATATATATATATATATATATATATATATATATATATATATGTATATGCATATGTTTGTGTGTCTGTGTTTGTTCCCCCACCCCAACATCGCTTGACAACTGTCGCTGGTGTGTTTACGTAGCGGTTCGGCAAAAGAGAACCGATAGAATAAATACTAGGCTTACAAAGAATAAGTCCTGAGGTCTATTTGTTCGACTAAAGGCGGTACTCCAGCATGGCCGCAGAAACAAATAAAAGAATAAAATGTAACATTTGGTTTAATCATTAACAACAAAAATAAATAAATATTTAAACATCCTAAATCGTTTTGGGTTGAAAAAATAACAAGCAATAATACTTTGTATAACTATTTTTACTGTTATATAATATAGTATAAAGAACCGAAACATATTGAAATATTACCACATCAGCTGTTGTTTATGGATAACCGCGGTCCCATGTTCTAATATACTACCGTTAACCAGCCGGAAACATATATGTATATTTATATATATATATATATATATATATATATATATATATATATATATATATATATATGCGAGTAAAAATAAATACAAAAAAGGTGGGGTTTTTTGTATGATTGTGTATAGAGGAATATATTATTTTGCTTAAAAGAGTTCCAACACTGTCTGGAAAATCCTGGAAAATAATACGTTCTTCTTCAATGGTAAGAACTATATCCAAATTAAAGGCACGGCTATGGGGACGAGGTTTTCCCCCGTTTATGCGAATTCGGTGATGGGTTACTTGGAACAAAAACTCTACCAGGAAATAGAGGAGAGATATAACACCGAATTTAGGAAGCTTATAGAAAAAGCATGGAAGAGATACCTGGACGATTGCTTCATAATCTGGACCAAACCTCAAAGCATTGTGGAAGAATTTAACACCCTCCTGAACAACCTACACCCATCCATCCAATTCACAAAGGAGATGAACAGTAGCAAATTACCATTTCTAGATATAATGGTAATTAAAAAGAACACCGCCATTACCACAGATATATATTACAAACACACAGGCACACATCAATACTTGAACTTTAAATCGTGCCATCCACCCCATACAAAACGCAACATACCATACTGCCTAGCCAGGAGAATATGTACTATTGTAGAGGATATAGAGACCAGAAATCAACGCCTGATGGAACTGAAAGAATTTCTGGTGAAGCAAAAATACCCATCACCACTCATAGAAAATGGTATTCAGCGGGCTTCGAAAATACCCATACAACAACTGAGGACACCGCAAAGAAAAGACAAACAGGAAAAGATCATTCCATTTATAGTGGCACAAAATCCATGCCACCAGAACATCTTTAATATCGCCAAAGCGAACTTACCGATCCTTGCACAAATTAAGGAATTGAGAAATATCATTACAGATCAAAATATAACTCTCAGTAAGAGACAACCTAAAAACTTGAAAAAACTATTAACAAAGGCAAGGTTTGACCTCAGCAACAAAAATCAAACATTCACTGTATCCAAATGCAATGATAGCCGATGCGGCACATGCCGATCAATCCATACCGGCCCATATATGAACACAAAAACAGGGAAAATATTCACCAATGCGAACATGAACTGCAAAAGTAGAAATCTAATCTACTGCATCAAATGCCCTAATTGTGAAGAATTGTACGTTGGCCAGACAGGTAATGCACTATCGGAACGCTCACGGGTACATCGACAACAGATTAAAAACCCAGAAGTCCGCCAAATACCACTGAGTAACCATCTAGCAACATGTGGTCATCAAACTTTTATTATATTTCCATTCCATAAACTTTACAACCGGAATGAAATTGAAAGAAAATGCAAAGAAAAGGACTTTATTAAGAAATTCAAACCCACTCTTAACAAACAATGATTAAATCCATCTTACTTGGGGTTTAAAAATCTTATCCCTGTAACCAAAACACAAAAAATCTCTCAGATATCATCATTTCTATAAATAGATTTGGCATCATTTCTAAGAACAGCCAAACACCTACTGGGGTTTAAAAATCTTATCCCTACAACCCACACAAAACAATAAATTAAAATATCATCATTTCTAAAAATAGATTTAACATCAATTCTAAAAATAGCCAAACACCTACTGCTGCCGTCCAAAGGAATTGGTATAAAAGACAGAAAACCAGCCAACTTATTACAGTCTGTTAAAGTCTGTCATACCGGCCATGACGAAGGGAAATAGCCCTGAAACTCGAGTCGCCTTTATATATATATATTTATATTTATATATTTATATATTTGATCCTTTATATTGAACACTCAATATTTCATCTACATTCAATACTTTCTTTCATGGTGCCATCCATTTTTATTTTATTTTATTTTATATTGTATATTGTATATCATATTATATATTGTATATTCCATATTCTATACGCCACATTAGTTCTGCAGGAATATAAATAAAACATAAAAAACAGACAGTGTTGGAACTCTTTTAAGCAAAATTATATATATATATATATACGTGTGGGTACGTATGTACGTATGTATGTATAGGTGCGTGTAAGTCATTATTCAGTTTTATTTCACGATTTCTTGCCAATAGAGAAAGATCCAATTTCTAACCTAAATCCAAGGCTCCTTCATTTGAATTTCAACACCATCAACAGAGTAATTTTTTATGTATATATGCATGCATGTATGTATGTACGTATGTATGTACGTACGTGGTCTGATCAATAAGTATCAGGACTGTTGCTATAGTAACGAAGTTAAAGCACGCAGAGTGAAGCTGCTTAGTACAGATTGACCTTGTACTCTGTTGTGCATGCGTACTAAATTTTAACGTTCTAGCTCACTTCCGCTGTTTACAGCAGTGATTTGAAGGAAGGTGTGTAACGTTTGATCGTTGCATTGAACATTACAAAGAAAGTTGAAGAGAGAATCTACATCAAATTTTGCCAAAAAGCTTGGCGATACCTACTCAGAGGCCTACTCAAAGTTTTCAAAAAGTTTTGATCGTTCCCCACGCAAGCAAGGAGACCATGTGCAACTGAAACTTGAGTATCTTTTTGGTCAGCTAAAAGCAGTTTTGGCACAAACTTGGCAGACACACGTCTCATACACAAATCTTCAGTGATAATGGACTGAACTGAACCGTAACCAATCTGCACATCCTCTGATAACTCACGGATGGTGATTCGACGATTTTCCCATACAGCTGCACACAAATCTGCGATGTTTTTCTCAGAGGTACCCAGAACGTTGCGGGCTACCCAGAACATTCCTCAATGTCGATATTTTTTCAGCCATCTTGGAAACGTCTGAACCATCCGTACACCTTGTGTGCAGCTCATACACTCTTCTCCATACACTTTCTACAACTTTGCGTAGGCCTCTGAACAGGTATCGCTATGACAACTTTCTCTGTCGTGAGCAATGCGTCGATCACGTGCTACATACCTTCTTTCCATGCATGACTGTAAACAGCGGAAGTGAGCTCGGACATTAAAACTTAGTGCGCAAGCACAGCTAAGTTCAAGGTCAATCTTTACCAACAGGTTCACTCTGCGTGCTTTAGCTTCGTTACTATGGCAACAGCCCGGATACTTGTTGATTTGACCTCTTATGTATGTATGTATGTATGTATCCTTCCGATGTGTTTCATTATATAGTGTCCTAGCAACATCATGTCTCATCGGTAGATAATACCGTGATTACATTTTCGGACAACTGCTTATGATGTAGGTGATATCTTCGGTGTTAACGCCACGAAGTCTGCATCGGTTGTCACATATTATGTATGTATGTATGTATGTATGTATGTATTGTTACGGGTTAGACAAAGGAATCAACAAATAAAACAACAAGCCCGTATGATTCAATTATGTATTGAGAAAAAATACAACAAAATTAACATCAAAGACAGCGCAAAGCTGTTATAATATATTTTAGTCCAAGGCACAAAGCCGTCACAAAATATTTGAGTTCAAAGCACAGAGCTGTTACAAAATTGCTCTGAGTTTTTCAGTTCTTATTGGATGAAAATCCAGCGTTGGAGATCGAAATCATCAATTTCCATGATTTATTCCAAATTTCCAAAAAGTGAATCGTTAACAAGAGGGAAGTCACTCTTTTTATCTTCTCGTGTTCTTATCGTGTTTAGGTTGGTCATCGGTTTCCTGTGGCTAATGTCTCTGGTCACTAACTAGCTTATCATAGCTGATCCGTCTCCTTTCACCAACGGCCTTCCCCTCACGGGATTTTAGTTTTTATAATCATCCAGAGCAGCCAGAAAGAGAGACATATTGGAAATTGAGAACAATAGGAAAGCTGATTCTTTATCTCATTTCAGCTTTTGTAGGCATAGAAGAGATCAAAAGGGTTAATTGGAAAAGACATTAATCTATTTGGCAAGGTCATGGGTTCAATGTAACTGGTGGTAACCATTGTTTCTCTGTGAGAAAGCGCCGTTGTAATTTAAAGGGGAATTCTATAGATTCAGGTTCGAATCCACATGCCTAAACGAAATCCACTATATTACCTCCCAACGAAAACACACTCGTAACACTACGTATTCCACAATCTTTGTATTTCGTCTACACTGTATAATTTCTGAAGAACCCTCCGATGAAAAAGTTTATCCTGCTTGTTTGTATGTCTGTTGTATACGATTTCATTGTTCGTGACTAATTTCTTACATGTGTTTATATCTGCGTGTGTACGTGCGTGCGAGCGCGTGCGCGCACATACGCATCTGAATAATTTTTCAGAAAATTTCAGGTAGGATATAGGACTGTGCCGGAGTGTGATAAATTCATACATTATAAAGAAATGTTCTGAGTTTGAAAGAGGACAATGAATATATTTTAAAATAGGAATAGGGCATGTAAATACAATCGAAAGTGAATAATTTGAAACACAGTACAAACCATGAAACGTTAAAAATAAGATTAGTCGCCTGGAGGGTCTGTATTACTAAAATAAAAAGATATGTTGTGGCGAAGATTTGACATGCAACTAAATGTTAAAAATATTCGGGAGAACATTCAAATGATGATCTTTATCACAATTGGATATTTGACTGAAATCAATAAGCATAAACACATGCGCTACAAAAATCATGCACATAAATCACACAACGTTTATTCCGCCATACAAAAATGCATAGAATCAAGAAAATCTACATACGATACACAAGTGTAATTTAATTGACATAGAATTATAGGTCAGACAGATATTCAAAAAACGCCTGTCATTTAACTTTTGTTAATCTCTGTCAAATTTAATTTTGAAACTATATTCATTTCATGCTATTTCCAAAACATTTTGAAATTCATTTATTTTTTAAATTCTTTTACTTGTTGCAGTCATTTAACTGCGGCTATGCTGGAGCACCGCCTTTAGTTGAACAGATCGACTCCAGGACTTATTCTTTGTAAGCCTGGTACTTATTCCATCGGTCTCTTTTCTTCTCCGTACATGGGGACCTGTCGAAGGGATAAGTTCTACAGATCAGGGATTTTATAGGGACACCAGGCCTTTCTAATACTTTAATCCTTATTAAAGTAGTAGATCCGGATTAAAGTAGTAGAAAGGCCTGGTAACAGACGGCCGCAACAATATCAACAACACAACCAATAACGACAACAGCAACAACGGTAACAATAATGGCGACAACAATAACTACCGCGATTGCAGCGGCGTGGGCAAACACACAAACACACTGAGAAATAAGAACGGTACAAAAAGTCGGGTTCAAGGGCAGCAGCATCGGCAACGGAGTAAGAGACGGGGCTGAGGGGAGGGTCATAGGGCTACTAAGAACAATGACACATACACACACAAACATAGATGCATGCGCATATAGGGATATACACCATAGAAGAACAGAATGGAATAAGCAGAGCAAGAACACATACGAAGACGGAAAGTGTTACAGAAGAGGTCATAGATGTGTGACGAAAGATTTCCAGACAATGAGTTAGAAGAAGAACAGTAATAAACGATTGAAGAACGAATACATAGTGCGTGTGTTTATTTGGCAAAAATAAAAACAGAAATGACCATCCCGAAATGCAACACTATCTGTTTCAACACACGACTACACATCAGGAATCGTGCAAAACACACACACACACTCACACACACACACACACACACACACACACACACACACACACACACACACACACACACACACACACATATATATATATATATATATATATATATGTACATACATAGTGAATAGATAGGGATAATATATCAAGGTGGGTACCGTTCACGCACCCCAGTATAATCTAAGTTAGGGCAATCCATTGGTATCTAGCTCGCTAATTTTGTAGTTTTCCCTTTCTCGTTATGACGAAAGGATGTCATATGATTTGTATATTGTTTCTTAAAATCTCCTTCACATAAACCGCAAACAACGGAGATTCAACAGATAGGAAAACATATATCGGTTTATGTGAGGTAGACTTTAAGAAACGATATACAAATCATATAGCATCCTTTCACCATAACAAGAAAGGGAAAACTACAAAATTAGCGAGCCACATTTGGGCATTAAAAGAGAAGAATATTCCATATGATATAAGATGGAGGATAATTGAAAAGTCGAAACCATACATGAACGGAACCGGGAAGCGTAAGCTTTGTTTTGCCGAAAAGGAACAAATCTTATTAAGATCTGAAATTTCAGACTCAATTTTGAACTCGCAATCCGAAATATTTAGTGGAAGTAGACATATGTACAGATACATATTAAAAAACTGGAAGATCCCACCACCACCGAATTGATCGACTTTCATTTCATGGTTCATTATATTTTTTCTATATTTCTCAAACTTTTCGAAATTTTTCGTTCATTTTATAATACATTTTTATCAGTTCATATCTTATAATTTAGTTATACCAACTTTTTTCCATCCTAGCATTTTTTCGTGTAAAGCATCTGTGGTGTGATGGAGGAAAAAGACAACAAGAAGCAAAAGGACAGAATGAAACGTTGGACCTTACCTTGTCGACCGCAGCAGAGTAAACGATCGCTCCTGATCAAAATACGTCTTTCTCGTAAGCTGTCTGTTTTCTGACTGCCCCACGTGCTGGCATTCGACCGCGTGTGTCCGACTTCCGGTCTGACCCTTCCGGTCTGGCTTCACTTCCGTTTGCCTCATCTCTCTCCACCAACAACACAGCCCATAACACCACACGCCTCCCTGATCTATAAATCATTCAACCGGCTCTCCCACTCACTCCTCGCTCCAGAACTACCTTAATTGGTTTCATAATCAGCCAACCAGGGAGGAGGGTGCAGCTCCCTCTGTGGTCGCTGTGCGACCCCGGAACTGACCTGAGTTCCTGGCGCGCTGCCTTCATCATCTTGCCTACTGCTGCTGTCTTCATCATCCTCTGAAGCACTGACAATCTTCCGCACATCCAAAACATGGCGTGGCATACCATCGACCGAGACGTTGTTCTTTGAATTGATGGAGGTTATAGTTCCTTTCCCCCATTGTGATGTACACCGTGCATTTGGGGGTTTTACCCAAACTTCTTCCCCGATCTGCATGAAGGTGTGCTCTTCTCCCCCGAGTTGCATTGATGCAATACACGGATGCCTCCACTCGTACCTGAATATTGCCTTGTGTGGCACCGACTCCTCAGCCTGTCCTGACCTGGGCGACATATTGTACCAAAATACGGCCTCGATTGGCGAAATGTGGCCCCTCTCTGCCATGGTCTTGATGGTATGATGATGCCTTTCCACCACTCCATTTCCACTTGGCCGGTATGCCGCCCTGAAGAAGCGGCTGACCTGCCACCCGTCAAGCATTTCTTTCAGCACCTCCGGAGCAGGGTCAATAGACTGGCACCTGTCACAGCTGCTAACCACTCTCTGCACGCTCCGCCTCGTTACCTCAGAGTTGACTTTCCTGGCTAGGAACAATGTCCTGTCCACTCCCATGTGATGCATGGTATGCAGTCTCCTCAACTCCGAGTCACTCAGACAGCATACTGCAGCCACAGCCTGCTCCGCATCCTCTGGCACCTGCAACCAGGCTCGTTTTACCCTGGTTAGGACGTCTGCCCTGTTCTTTTCGGAAGGCACAAAAATTACGCTCAGCTTCAGATCGAACTCAGCGGTTAGCTCTCGCAATATTCCCAATCGGCACTTTACCATCATCTCTGCGGCCCCTTTGGTTCGCACCCTCCGCTCATTGGTGATGACTGCCGTCACCCAACCAAGCACAGTGGTCGAATCGGTTCTAATTTCGATGGTGCACAGCCCCCACTTCAAGGCCAGGTTCACCCCCTTCAGCACGGCATCCAACTCCGCCACATTGATATGGTTGCAGTCATCCATCTTCCTGAGCCAGGCTGCATCTTCCACCACGGTGCCTCCCATTTCTAAGACAATCCCTATTGCGATGCTACTGGCGTCACACCAAACGATCCCGCTCTTTGATTTGGGAACATACCAACTGCCCCTCACTGGATCCTCTGCTTTCACTCTGACCAAGACTTCCTGCATCATGTCGGTCGTTTTCTCCCCCACTCTGTCATTCCACTTTGCTCCTTCGGCTCGTCTCTTGATGAAGCTACATGCTGTCCGGGACCATCCTGTAACCGAGTAGTGTCCCACCAGCTTCCCACACACCGAGAACAGTTTCTGTTTACTCACGCTGGTGCCCAGTTCGGGGATCTCGTTCCCAAGCCGAAACACCAACGCACCGGCCTTGTCTCTCCGTAGCTTGAGGCCCAGTGCAGCGTCTCCCTCCATGGCCTCTGGTGGCTTGGCGACCAGTCCGAAATTCTTCAGGTGGCATTATGGTTTTATCTACAAGGATGTCATCGATGTACGAATTGATGGCCCTTTTTACTCTGTCCACCTTTCCCAGGATGGCCTTGAGAATTGTTGCCATAATTTTTGGCGCCGAATTTAGCCCAAACCCCAGCCTGGTCAAACAGTATGTCCGGCCCTTATACTTGACAAGCTGATGCTTCCACAATCTCTCAGTCACATGCACCTGCAGGTATGCCGACTTCAGATCGACGATCGTGGAGGCCCCTGTCATCTACCTCCATTATCGCAAGGTGTCCCCGCAGACATCTGTGGCCTCGCCGCCCGT
The DNA here is from genome assembly GCF_046866305.1 of Octopus bimaculoides. Classification (NCBI taxonomy): domain Eukaryota; kingdom Metazoa; phylum Mollusca; class Cephalopoda; order Octopoda; family Octopodidae; genus Octopus; species Octopus bimaculoides. Next base: position 111,358,525 of record NC_142928.1, on the reverse strand, counting down.
ATGACATGAGATGTGGTCATTCAGCTCTCGGAAGTCAAGCACTGGTCTGACCTTATGCTTTGTGGGCTGTACCACCGCCATCAGCGGCAGGACTCCGCTCTCTACTTCTTCTTCCCAAGGGATCAATATTCCCTCCTTAATCCACTCGCTTCTGGCATCTCCTTTCAAAGTATGCTGGTAGCAGCCCACTTTATTTGTTAACGTCGGGGGCTCTCCCCTCCAGTGCCACTCCACTGTCCACCTCTGGCCATCGAAGGCGGCACGAAAATCCTGGTCTTCAATGGTGTGCGCGGCATAGTTTTCTTCGCGGTTCTCACCAATGCACGGTGTCGCCATACACGGTTTCCCTGCAACCCCGAAAGTCACACTGGCCTCGTTGACAGTGACACCTCCTAAACGGGTGATTGCATCCATCCCCATCACCACGTCAATCTCATCCACCAAGTGGCCAACTACAATTGCTTGCAGTGTCAGCTTTGTTCCCTGCACCTCAATCTGCACGTCAGTAATGCCTTCACAGCGTACCTCTCTTCCGTCGACTGCCCTCACACTGCTTTCTCCACTCCACGTCTCTACCACTCCCGGAGTCATCAGGGTCGTTGTACAGCCTGTGTCCACGAGGGCTCGCGACATCTTCCCCTCCACCAGCACCTCAACAACGGGTAGAAAAAAACGCGCCTTTATTGATCCAAAGGGATGACCACTGGCACAGTAGTCTCCCTTAGACCGTTTCCCTGCAGACATTCGCTGGCTATATGTCCCGTTTCTCGACATGTGCGGGCCTGACACCGGAAACACTGTCCTTTGAACAGTCGCACACGTTCCTTGTTCGACCCTCTCCGCTACTCCTTGGTCGGCCACCTTTTGCTGTTGCAGTCAACGGCGTCGATCTACAACACGAAACTAACATGCGGGCCCTCGTTATTATATCCGCCATGGGCATGGCGTTCACGTCCGGCAGTTTCTGCAATACGACCGACATGTGGTCAGGAAAACCAGTCACAAACGCCAACTTTACTGTCCGATCTAGCGATTCTCCCTCGTACCCCGCCAGTTTAGCCAATCTCCTAAGTTCGTTGGAAAACACGTCGACCTGTTCGCCAGTCCACTTCGATCTCCCCAGGCGAGCGTACGCTTCAAACATTCCTTCTGCGAAGGCCTCCATCAAGCGGATTTCTATTTTCTCCGCGCTAACTTGGTCTCTCTCTTCCATCTCTAAAAATAGCGCCAACGCCGGACCATCCAAGTATAGTGGTAGAAAGCTTGCCAAGTCGCCTATCCCGTGGAGCTTCGCGACCGGCTTCATCTTTTTTAGCCACGCGACCACGTCCGTGTCACCGCAAAACGGTTTAATCATATCACTCGAAATCCAGACTACACTCATAATTTTTTTTTTATGGGCCGAAATAGCTTGTGGTGTGATGGAGGAAAAAAACAACAAGAAGCAAAAGGACAGAATGAAACGTTGGACCTTACCTTGTCGACCGCAGCAGAGTAAACGATCGCTCCTGATCAAAACACGTCTTTCTCGTAAGCTGTCTGTTTTCTGCTGGCCTTCGACCGCATATGTCCGACGTCCGGTCTGACCCTTCCGGTCCGGTCCTTCCGGTCTGGCTTCACTTCCGTTTGCCTCGTCTCTCTCCACCAACAACACACAGCTCATCACAGCCCACAACACCACAGCATCTTCACTTTTAAACAATGTTGAAAGTTATTTAGATTTTCTAATTATACGGTTTATGTATAAATCGATTTGTATAGCTTGTATATCATGTGGCTTTGTATTGTGCGAACATTTGCGACCATTTGTGAACTTTTTGTTCTTTGTAAAATTTTAACCTTTTTCCTTATATTTATTTTTACAAATTCATTTAAATTTGATATCCTTCATATTTTCACGTTCCATCACACGATACCAGGTCTTCACAATTTTTAATAATTTGTACATTTGTACTGTTGACACATTTTTATATCTTATTTTTATTTTGCCTATCATGGTGGTATCTTCCACTAGACATGATTTATCTTTGTGCCGGTTCTAAACTGTTCCTCTATTTAAACTAAAGTTTTAGGAGTATTGTGCGATCGGTGCCTGATGAACGTAAGCACGTTGGGGAAACTAATAGTAATGTGATAAGTACATGTAGTTTAAACGCTAAGTAATATATATATATATATATATATATATATATATATATATATATATATATATAGAGAGAGAGAGAGAGAGAGAGAGAGAGAGAGAGAGAAAGATTATATATAGATTGTATATATATATATATATATATGCATACTCTTTACTTGTGTCAGTCATTTGGCTGCGGCCATGCTGGAGTAGCACCTTTAGTCGAGCAAATCAACCCCAGGACTTATTCTTTGGAAGCCTAGTACTTATTCTATCGGTCTATTTTGCCAAACCGCTAAGTTACGGGGACGTAAACACACCGCTATCGGTTGTCAAGCGATGTTGGGGGGACAAACACAGACTCACAAACATATACAAACATACACACACACACACACACACACACACACACACACACATATATATATATATATACATATATACGACGGGCTTCATTCAGTTTACGTCTACTAAATCCACTCACAAGGCTTTGGTCGGCCCGGGGCTATAGTAAAAGACACTTGCCCAAGGTGCTACGCAGTGGGAATGAACCCGAAACCATGTGGTTGGTAAGCAAGCTACTTACCACACAGCCACTCCTATATATATTTAGATTATGTGTGTGTGTGTGTGTGTGTGTGTGTGTGTGTGTGTGTGAAAAAGTGCACAATACATAGGAAGGATCCGAGGGAATAATTCCAAGTTGGCTAAATGTTGCTTACGTGTCCTAGTAAACAATGGACACACTTGTGTGGTATTTGAATCCGGGGACATGCAAGACGTATTTAGGAAAAAAATAGGAAAAATAGAAAATGGAAGACAAACGCTCAAGATGTTATTAACTCAATTATAACTCCTACACATGTTTCGATGGAAGCATCCAAAATACCTTCGACAGGATGTTAATGGTCAGCTATGCATCTTTCTCTTCAGAGAGGCTATAAATAACAGTACTCATCAAATATACATTTTAACAGATATGTGAAGCCCCAGAAAATGTGACGTATATATATACATATGCAAACACGCGCACATACACACATACAACATGTGTTTAGATAAACATATATATTTTTACTAATATTACATATATACATATAAAATACACACACACATATTGATATATAGTAATAATTTACAAGACAAAAGACGAAGACGGGTGTGTAAACAACAAACAGATGTATTAGTTTACGCACAAACCCACATATATATATATATATATATATATATATATATATATATATATATATATATATAGAGAGAGAGAGAGAGAGAGAGAGAGAGAGAGAGAGAGAGAGAGAGAGAGATAGAAATGACAACAAAAGAAAGAAAAAGATCTCAATATTATGTAAACAAAGGAATTTATCTGTAAAAATATGTGACACTTATTCGGTAGCCATGATAAAACTCCGAGTTTCGGATGCCAACATCTCTTCAGTTATCCGGCCATTGAAAATTCCTGTGAAAAATGACCCCAAAATGTTCCCACCCCGGCATCCGAAACTCGGAGTTTTATCATGGCTACCGAATAAGTGTCACATATTTTTACACACACACACACACACACACACACACACACACACACACACACACACACACACACACACACACACACACACACACATATATATATATATATATATATATATATATATATATATATATATATATATATATATATATACACATACACATATTTTATCTATATCATTTCCCCTTGTGTCCTCTTTGCACGGAGGAACAATTTTCAATACTCTTTCCCAAATACGTTTACGGAGCGAGTTTACATTTGTAAACATTGGAAAAAACATTCCTTCGCTTTTTCAAATCCCTCACCTAACAATAATTTCTGCAAATGACCCTTTATTTTTCTTTATTTTTTCTTATCCTTATTTATCCTTACTTCCCATAACCTTTATTCCTCTATTCATTATTTCTTCCCATCTTTTATCCATCCAATCTCGCCCGCTCTTCTCTCTCTCTCTCTTTTAACTTTGCTGTATCTTCCCCCTCTCTATTTATCTATACCTTCTCCTCTTCTCTTACCTTATGAAACATTTCCTTAACGGCATTTATCAAATTTTAGCGTTCCCTTCCATACTTAGCTTTCCATATATGTAAATGCGTGTATATCTGGTTTTGTTCCTGTATATATGTATTTTATATTAGTGTACATATATGTGTGAATGTACTTAGCTAAGCATGTGTCAGTGTATGTAAGTAAGTGTTTGGGTGTATCGAGGCGTTTTCTGGGTTATGTATGCTCCTGTACGTGTATGTGTAAGTGTGGATATGTGTATGTATGTATGTATGTATATATATATATGGTATGTGTATATATATATATATATATATATATATACATACCATATATATATATACATATATATATATACATATATATATATACATATATATATATATATATATATATATGTGTGTGTGTGTGTGTGTGTGTGTGTGTGTGTGGGTTTGCGATCGCATGTATGTATGTGCGTATGTATGTATATATCGATACGTATGTGTGTTAAAAATATATTTTCATCTAAACACATGTTGCGAATATATGCGTATGTTTTTATATGCATATATATACGTCACATTTTCTGGGGCTTCATGTATGTGTTAAAATGTATATTTGATGAGTACTGTTATTTGTATCTTCCCTGAAGAGTTTGGTGCATAGCTGACCATTATTCATCTTGTCGGACGTATTTTGGATGCATCCATCGAAACATGTGTAGGAGATAGGAAGATATCAATGATTTAATAACATCTTGAGTGCTTGTCTCCATTTTCTATTTTTCCTAAATATATATATATATATATATATATCGAAGGTTATAAAGGACACAAGTTTCGTGTGTCACATAGCTAGCTAGAGGCGATGGCTTCTTGGAGCTAATTCACGGCAGCTTTCGTCCTAATTTTGGGACTGCCATGTTGGCTTGGCGATAACTATTAATTTCCAGTACCGCTGCCGTAGTCTCCTTTAGAGAGACTTAGAAATATTAATAACTCTATTTATCTCTCTCTCTCTCTCTCTCTCTCTCTCTCTCTCTATATATATATATATATATATATATATATATATATATATATATATATATATATATATATATATATATACACACATGTTGTATTTCGTGATGGGTTTTTTTGCCAAATAAACACATGAACTATATATTCGTTCTTCACTCGTTTATTATTGTTCGTATTTTAACTCATGTCCATTGCACAGAAATCTTTTGCCAACCATCTGTGACCTCTTCAGTGACACTTTCCGTTCTCGTGTGTGCCCCTGCTCCGCTTAATCTATTCTGTTCTTCTATGATGTGTATCCTTATATCATACACATCAGGAAAGTGTCACTGAAGTGGTCAGAGATGTGTGACGAAAGATTTCAAGACACTGGACATGAGTTAGAATAAGAACAGTAATAAACAAGTGAAGAACGAATATTTATAGCGCGTGTTTATTTTGCAAAACAAATGACCGTCCCGAAATACAACAAATATCAGTATCAATACACGTTTTCACAACAGGAATTTTGCAACACAAATTCACAAACGTATCTATGTGTGTATATATATATATGTGTGCGTGTGTGTATATATAGATATATAAAACAAACGGAAAATATAACCTACCTGTATGTATGTATATATATATGGTTGTTTCTGTTATTATAATTGTTGCTGCAATAAAGTATCTTCAATGCATTGATTTTGAGCTCTATCCTTTAAGAGACATATATATATATATATATATATATATATATATATATATATATTTGTTTTGCAAGATTTTTTATGTGAAATCGTGTGTTGAAACAGATGTTGTTGTACTTGGGGATGGTCATATTGCCAGTTTAGCCAATAAAAACACACGCACTGTATATTTGGTGTTAATTTTTTTTTTTTTTTTCAGCTTTATATTACATTAATCTTAATCTTAATCTTATTTCGGCCAGAGTTCTTTCGTCACACTTCTGTGACCTCATCAGTGGTCCTTTGTTTCCTTCTTTCTTATGTGTGTCTCACCTTGCTAACTATTTTAGAATTATACACTAAGAGACAGAGACAGAATAAGACAGAGGCCCAACAACTTGGGAATATACCCGCAAGTGGCCTACACAAGCTCATGCAGCGCACGAAAAAGGGAGAAGTGGTATGCCTTCCCACAGATAAGTCCGGCAGAATGTCAATAGACAGCCTGCCGAACTATATCCAGGCAATGCAACCTCACATCGCCAATACGAAGGTAACAACCTTACAGGCGCATGAGGAAAGAGAAAAAGTCCTCAATGCCCACATGATGATGTGGACAATTGTCCTTAGACCCCAGAAGCGCACAGCCAACAACTTCCAAGCCTGGAACAATGATATCCCGACGCTGTATGGGCTCCGTAAGGACCACAAAGTAACAACTAATCCTGTAGTGGGACCACCAACAAGACCAGTCTGTGGAGCGAATGTCGCTAGTAACTACAGGATCTCCTGCTTCCTCTCAATGATCATACGCCCCATAATCCAGATGTCACCTGATGTCTGTGACAGCACGGAAGATCTCCTCAGCAGGATCAACGACTGCAACAACACTTGCAACCTGACAGGGTGTATAGTGGGTAGCATGGATGTGGTATCACTATACCCATCTATCGACGTGGACTTTGCAGTGGAAAAGTGCGTGGAAATGATCAACGAGAGCGAAGTAGAGTTCCAAAAAGTCAACACAGAAGAACTGGGCCTCCTACTTAGATTGACATATGACGATGCATATCTAGATAGATACGACCTTAGAGATTTCTGCCCTAGTAGACGTCTAAGAGGTAGACCACCCACAATTACCTCTATGGCTAGGAAGACCCCTATAGAGAGATGGAGTGGATGGACCAGAGCCATACGGACCCCCACTAATATCCACCAGGTAAAGAAAATGATCGCACATGCACTAGGAGCTAGTATAAAGGTCACCCTAAAAGGCCACACCTTTAAATTTAACAACAAATTATACGCCCAGGACGAGGGGGCAGCCATCGGGGTTAGTATCGCCGGTGATGTGGCCAATCTTTTCATGGTATGGTGGGACAGAAGGCTTAAGGAACGCCTGACACAGAACTCCATACTCGTGAATGTGTACTCTCGATATGTCGATGATATCAACTTAGTGGTAAAGACACCCCCACAAGAGAGTACCCCTGAAATAGAAATAGAAACTAAGACTATGGAGAGCATCCAGCAAATAGCTAACTCCATCCACCAGAGTATTAGAGTTACGATAGACTACCCTACTAAACACCCTAACCGTAGATTACCTGTATTAGATACTGAACTCTGGCTAGAAACTAAGAACAATAAAACCAGAATCCTCCATTCACACTATACAAAACCTATGGCCTCCAAGTACCTGACCCACCGGAACTCGGCTATTGCGGACAATGCCAAATTCAACATATTGATGGCAGACCTCGTCAGAGTAATGCGAAATGTCTCCTGCATGTGCGACCCTACAGAATTAAAGAGACATATACAACATTTCGTCCACCGCATGCAGTTCTCGGGTTACAGCCATAAAGAAAGGATCAGGGTTTACAAAGGAGCTATGAAGAAGTTTGAAACAATCAAACGCAACGATAGGAATGGGATTTGCCCACTCTATAGGAGCAAATCATGGAACACCATAGAAAGAACTAAGAAGAAAATAGGGAAGGCAAGCTCATGGTACAATAGCCACAAGTACCAAAGCGTCATGTTCGTCGACACCACCCCTAGAGGCGAACTGGCGTACCGCTTTAGAAGGGCCCTAGACAAACTTAAGCTAAGAATTAAGGTTGTTGAAAGGCCAGGCAACCCTATCAAATCCCTTATCAGTAGAACATACCCTTTCAGTAGAACCCCCTGCACTGATAGGAACTGTATCGTATGTAGATTTAGCCCACAAACGAACTGCAAAACCAGAAATGTGGTCTATAGTATAAGATGTACAGAGGGACGATGCAGAAATAAGACAACGACATATGTAGGCGAAACAGCAAGGAGTATAGGGGAGCGGGCAAACGAACATTGGAGGGAACTTAAGGAAGGGAAGAACTCATCAGTTCTGTACCAGCACGCTGAGCAAGAACATAGAGGCTCAATCAACAACATAGAAATTAAAATCTTATCTACACATAGCAGTGATGCAGCACTTAGACAAATTACTGAAGCTACACACATAATAGAAGGGAAACCTAGCCTGAATAGGAAACTAGAATGGAACACTAACATACGCCACTAACAAACCACAGCATGTGACAACATGTTACCCATAAACCAATAATAGGAACAAAGTATAATACAATACATAGATAAACAAATGGAATTAAATACTACATACGTTAACAAAATTTAATTAAACACATTAATAAAAAAAAAAAATAAAAAAAAAACACACACACACACACACACACACACATGAACATATAAATAAATAAAAACTAATACAAATGAACACGTATTAACAGAGAATATAGGTGATACAGACACTCCCCATACACACATGCACTTACAAAAGACACAGACACATTGAAGGACACGCATGCGTAGACACATACAATAGGAATACAAAATACAAAATGGCTGATAGTTAGCAAGGTGAGACACACATAAGAAAGAAGGAAACAAAGGACCACTGATGAGGTCACAGAAGTGTGACGAAAGAACTCTGGCCGAAATAAGATTAAGATTAAGATTAATGTAATATAAAGCTGAAAAAAAAAAAAATTAACACCAAATATACAGTGCGTGTGTTTTTATTGGCTAAACTGGCAATATGACCATCCCCAAGTACAACAATATATATATATATATATATATATATATAATTAAAAAACGTGTAGTAAATAAACATACGAACATAGTATACGTTAGTACGTTTTATATATATATGTGTGTGTGTGTGTGTGTGTGTGTGTGTGTGTGTGTGTGTGTGTGTGTGTGTGTGTGTTTGTGTGTGTGTGTGTTAAATAATGAGGGTCGAAATTGATATCAATCAATTAACATCAATTTAAACCAGTGGTTTTAAAAAATCATATTCCAATTAATAAGAGGAATGACCACTAAAGTGGATTCCTTATATGCTAAAGATAGACGTCAAATTGCCTTACCACTAAGAGTGTGTTCTCAAAAAATCTCAGCAAAAACGCTAGAATGCAAAAATGAACAAGACAAAAGAAAATATACAAAATAAAACGATTACCTACGTATCATGATTTCATTGTTAACCCTAGCATAATGCAAAATGCAAATAACTGCAACTCTTCAGTGTAGTCTGTCGCCTTACAAATATATTTCACAGAACTATACACAGAAACGTTCACCCGAAAGAAAACGCGTGTACAGTTCTGCAAATTATATTTGCAGGCAACTTTCAAATGTCTTCATTTTAGTGCGCTGAGGCCGGAAATAACTCTGCAGATAATACATTACAGCAGCTAATTAACTGTCTTGCTCATTTTTGCATTCTGGCGATTTTGCTGAGATTTTTCTTGAGAACACGCGCTTCGTGATAAGGTGATTTGACGTCTATCTTTAGCATATTAGGAATCCACTTTAGTGGTCATTCCTCTTATAAATTGTAATATTATTATCATCATCATTATTATTATTATCTTATTATCATTCTTCTTCTTCTTCTTCTTCTTCTTCTTCTTCTTCTTCTTCTTCTTCTTCTTCTTCTTCTTCTTATTATTATTATTATTATTATTATTATTATTATTATTATTATATAAACACACTAGCTGAATTGCCCGGCGTTGCCCGGGTTGCTGCTGTTCTTATTCAGATTAGTAAACAATAAATGGGAAGAGATATTTATTTTCTCATAATTATTTCAAAATATCTTTCGTACGTAAGGAAGGCGCAAACACACACCCACACACACACACACACACACACCCACAGACACAGACACACTCATATACAAAATGTGACATCGTCGTCCTCGTGGTATAAAATATCCTTCACTATACTTAAGTATAGAAAGATTATTTTAGATACATTGTTATATTGTTTTAATCCAAATGAAAATAAAAATCACATGTTGACAGTCGGGGGTCTAATGCTATTACCTGATAAAATTCGAACTGATTTGTTGGACCCGTTTTAGAATGCATAGGGAACAGACAGACAGACAGACAGGTATGTGTACATACATGCATATATATATATATATATATATATATATATATATATATATATATATATATATATATACATACATACATACATACATATATATATATATATATATATATATATATATATATATAAAAGATAATAAGAGTGAAAAAACTACAGAAGGCCTGTGTTACATGGTTAAAGTATACATTTAAATTATGTTATAAAAATGTTATAAAATCTTTTTGGTATATAAACATTGTATTTTGAGAAATAACCGGTTTCGTGTTGTCTTTTCAAATTTCTCTACTTCATTGTGTCGTGTTCGTTCCAGTCTGAGAAAGAAGAGTTCTAGATAGGGGGAGGTAATTAGGGATTTCTTCCGGTATAGGGGAGATAATCGAAATCTAGGAGGTGGTAGAATTTGATTAATTTACCATGGTTTTGTTCTATATTTTTCCCCCTTTTATTTCCCAGTGGGGTGATGAATTTCCTTATTTAAATGTGTTAGCAATGGTTAAGTTTGGGTTTGTATTTTTGAATGAAAAAGGTTTCCTTATTTAATCTAATCTGTGTTGATGTTTTAATGGCACATTGATAAAAAGGAAAGATTATAAATTGTGGTAGCATTTGTTTTGCGCATTTTTCAATATGATCACTAAAAGGTATCATTCGGTATTCTGGGTGTCCAATCTGCTGGCGGTGCAGAGTGCATCTACGTCTGAGCGATAACCCTGTAGACCTTATGTAGTTCTCGTGGCAGCCCGAACATCTTATTACATAAATAAGATTTTCTGAGGCACAAGTAAAGTTAGATTTAACTTTGAATTTGTGTCCCTCTTTGAAGAGGAATTCTGAACCTTCTAGAATGTTTGGGCATGTTGCACAATTTGGTCGACCACATTTGTTTACTTTCGCATCTGTTGTTCCGGAAAGTAATTTTGCCTTTGTGAGGATCTTTTTCAGTGATTTTGGTTGTTTGTGGCTTTTGATGATTTTGTGTGTGTAAAATTTCCTTCAATTTGGGGTCCTTATGTAGCATTGGTATGTTTTGGGTGATGATGGTGAAGGCTTCTTTGTTTCTGGGGTTGTATGTGGATATGTACGGTAGTATTTTCGGGGAATGTGTGTTGCTGTGTTTAACTTTTCTTAAGTTTTCTATGTTAATTTGTGATGCACGTCTGATTCCTTCCTCTATGAGTTGAACTGGGTAGTGTCTGTCAATTAGTGTGTTTTTGAGTTCTTGTAGTCTGTAGTCTCTAGTATTTTCTTCTGACACTATTGTGCATATTCTTCTTGCAAGGTTGAAGGGGATGTTTGTCTTGGTGTGTCTTGGGTGGCATGAATCAAATAGTAGATATTGTTTGGCGTCTGTGGTTTTGTAAAATATGTCCGTTTCTATTTTTAGGTTTACTTTTTTAATTAGTATATCCAAGAATGGGAGCTCCTTTTGGTTGTACTCCATTGTGAACTGTATGTTTGGGTTGACACTGTTCAGTAGACTTTTGAATTTCAAGAGTTCATCTGTGTTTTCATTCCAGAGTATGAAACAGTCGTCCAGGAACCTTTTCCAATTTTCTTTTATGTATTGGGAAAGGGTGTTTCCAAAGGTGGATAAAGATTCCTGGTATATTATTATTTCCAAGTAACCCATTGTTAGGTTCGCAATGACTGGAGCTGCCCTAGTGCCCATAGCAATTCCGGATTTTTGTCGGTAGAAAGTATTGTCAAACATGAAGTGGTTGTTTCGTAAGATGAATTCAACTGATTTAGTAATGAATTCTTTACTGATCCTGTTTGGGATTTCTTTCGGGAATTGATCCAGCCAGAATTGAATTGCCTCAAGTCCATAATTATGGGGTATACTGGTGTATAAATTAATCACGTCAAATGAGACCATGATTGTTTCTTCCTTTACTTCCTTTGGGAGGTGATTTAGCATATCCAAGTCATCTCTGATATAGCTATTTATGTGTTTAAGGAAGGGTTTTAGGAGGATGTCCATAAATAGACTTAGTCTGTGTGTTTCACAGGCTGGGCCAGCTATGATGGGTCGCAGTTTTAGATCCCCTGGGTTTGGTGTATGTATGTATGTCTTTGGTGATTTTTTGATGGTTTCATTTATGATCTGGCTTTTGTGTATTTTTGGCAGACCATAGAAAAGGCTGGGCTTGCATTTGAAGTTTGTTAGAAAATCAATCTCCTTGGTTGGGAAAAAAAAGGGGGAAAAAATATAGAACAAAACCATGGTAAATTAATCAAATTCTACCACCTCCTAGATTTCGATTATCTCCCCTATACTGGAAGAAATCCCTAATTACCTCCCCCTGTCTAGAACTCTTCTTTCTCAGACTGGAACGAACACGACACAATGAAGTAGAGAAATTTGAAAAGACAACACGAAACCGGTTATTTCTCAAAATACAATGTTTATATACCAAAAAGATTTTATAACATTTTTATAACATTTTTCTTACATTTTTCTGACATAATTTAAATATATACTTTAACGCTTGTTTGGTCTATGCATATCTGCTCGTTGAAAACCTTGCGAAATTACGTATATTGTACATATAGATGTGTGCATATATATATATATATATATATATATATATATATATATATATATATATATATATATATATATATATATATATATATGCATATATATACATATATATTATATATACATTTATACATATATATATATATATATATATACATACACACATATATATATATATATATATATATACATATATGCATATATATATATATAATATTTACATTTATACATATATTATATAATAGCAGAGATACCCAGCGTTTCTCGGGATTAAAACGGAATAGTTTCTTTATTCTTTTGCTTGTTTCTGTAATGTGACTGCAGACATTCTGGAGCACCGCCTTTAGTCGAAGAAATCGACCCCAGGATTTATTCTTTGTGAACCTACTATCGGAGTGTTTTGCCAAACCGCTAAGTTACGGGGACGTAAACACAGCAACATTGGTTGTCGAGTGATGGTGGGAGTACAAACACAGACACACGCACACATATATATAGATACACACACACACACACACACACGCACAAACACACACACACACACACACACACACACACACACACACACACACACACACACATATATATATATATATATATTCATACATATATTTATATATATACATATATACATATAATAATATTAAGGAATAAGATCCAAAACTTACAGGGAAAAATTCAATTTAGCAAAACTAAATCAAATTTCCCAATATAAAATATATGTATATAATTTAGAGAAAAACCACTATTGTATAATTCAATAATGAAGAATGTAATTCATACCCTCTAGAAAATAAATATATGAAAACCTTATTCTAAAAATCAAAAATCAATAAAGTACATAAAAGAATAACTAGTAAATGGTATAAAAATGACTACGTACATTTCGTGGCTATATTTTCAAATAGATAACTAATAAAACCAATTTGATTAATAATTCAATTAATAATCAAATCGATCTACAAATAAATCTATTCAAAAATATAGTCACTCGTCAGGTCTAAAATAAAATATAAATAATAATAATAATAATAATAATAATAATAATAATAATAATAATAATAATAATAAAATCAATATCATTTACTTGAAAATTCTAAAGTGTAAATAACTTAAATCTAAAATATGTAAAATACATTATATATAATATACAAAAATGAAGCTAAATTACAATAATTTAATCTATTTTCATTAATTTATTAATTAATTTATTAATATATATGTGTGTCTGTCTGTCTGTATACATCACTAAAACTCGAGAACTACCCAACCGATTCCATTCAAATTTTACACATGCAGTGTCACAGGCCAAAAAATTTTCATCTTCTTGCCCAATGAAACCCCGGAGTAATCTCTGATCTCTCATACTATTTCAGTATTACGTGTCAAAAGTGAAACAATGACATCTCTATTGTAAATTGAGATAGTACTTTCAGCTTAACAGTTTCACTACTAATACTGAAACTATTATCTCACATATATAGAAGCATACACACACAGACATATATATATATATATATATATATATATATATATATATATATATATATATATATATATATATATATATATATATATATATATATATATATATATATATATATATATATATATGTATATATTTGTATGTGTGTGTGTGTGTGTAAGTATATATATTGTACACAAAGGATACAAATGTAAAGGAGACAATCAATTTCTGATTGCTACTTCGCAAAGAGTTACGTCACTTGTCCACAGTAGGCACTGTAGGCCAGGAATGGAGGTTTTTCTGCCCCTAGAAGCCCCATTATTCCATATTACTCCACAAGTGAAACTTCTGAAGAGTGTAGTACCATTTCTGGAACATAAATGATGTATGTACCAAGCGTGAACGAAATTGGATGAAATATATAGATTTTTAAGGTGGTTCAAGTAAATGGCCCGTCACACACACACACACACACACACACACACACACACACACACACACACACACACACACACACACACACACACACACACACACACACACACACATCTTCCGCCTTATATAATATATATATATATATATATATATACACGCGCGCAAGTATGTCATATCTTCCGTTTGTTGTCTTTTTATTATATCCTGAAAATATTATTTATGTTAAGCACGCACTCATTAGTTTTTATCGTATATAAGTATGCGTGTGGATGTGCGTGCGTGTGTGTGTGTGTGTGTGTGTGTGTGTGTGTGTGTGTGTGTGTGTGTGTGTGTGTGTGTGTGTGTGTGTGGCAAATGAAAGACGAAAGATGGAATATACGAGAATTTATTATTAATCACGAGAATTGTTTCGACACATCTAGCATCGATCCCTCGTGGGTGGGATACGCAATAATTGGTTCAGAAGCATCCAGTGATGCAGCTGTATCTCATCGAGTTTTATTTTAACGAGTTGCGTTTATTTCCGCCATGTAACTTCTCGTTTTGTAGACAGAAAAGCAGTCAGCCGGGGGAAATATCTTCATTTGTATAGAAGATCAAAAATAAAATCACAGATGGAAAAAGAGAAACGAACACGCAATACAGTGAGAGAAGTATTAAAAATAATCGTTAACAAATATAGATGCATAAATGCCTTCGGGTAAGCTGCATGACGCGAGGACACTCAACTATTGAAGCATCCGCAAAAATGTGAGCATACGCACGCGTTAGGATTGGTACAATCATGATCACAAAGCGAGTTAACTATCTACTTGGTGTTTGTAAGAATGGGTAGGTTAAAAGTAAACTTAAGTTATCCATACCTTAAAGTAAATTCAATTATGTTAACGGTTACCCAAAATTCATTCCCACTGCATTGTGCGAAAGTACATTTATATGCGTGTAGGCATCTCAAGAGTCTTTCAGAAACTCGAGAGAGAGAGAGAGAGAGAGAGAGAGAGAGAGAGAGAGAGAGAGAGAGAGAGAGAGAGAGAGAGAGGCGAGAGAGAGAGAGAGAGAGAGGGCGAGAGAGAGAGAGAGAGAGAGAGGGCGAGAGAGAGAGAGAGAGAGAGACAGACAGACAGACAGACAGATAGACAAACAGACTAACAAACATGTATGTATGTCAGCAATAAAGCGCTTGGGTGAACTTCAAATTCAATAGGTTTGAGCTCATGTTTATTTGTGCTGTATGTAGTCTAGCTTACATCTGATTATGTCTGTACAAAAATGAAAAGGAAAAGAATGAGAAAAGATATGAAATGAAAAATACAAAAAGAAAAGAAAACAATAAGAATGTATATAAGTTATAATCTATATAATATCTATTCAACCAGTGTTAACACTAATTGATCTGGATAATTGCAATGGAATGTTCTCTAGACTCACTGAAACAGGAGAATGTTCATTAAAGATATTTTTCTCTTTCTGCAGCGATACAGTCTTTACTCAAGTGTTTCAAAGATTAAAAGATAGTAGAGACAAAGCAGCTAACTAAATAGAGTTTTAAAAAAATGGACAGAGATGCCGAGGTTGAAATATTCATTGGTACTGCTTTAGTCTCTTCGCGTTTAAATTACCTTCGAATTACGCGGAGAGAAGTCAAAGTATAAGTGATAAGCTTTAACCATCTGTTTTAGCAGCATTCTTTCAGCTTCCATAGTAAAATAAAATTTCCGTTGGAAGGTTTTAACTTTGGAAGCAGATTCCCCTGTAAAAAGCATGCCTACTAAAGGGACCAATATATATCGGTGTCATCATTATGTTTGTGACTCCATTCTCCCCACTTTTCCTTACAAACAAAAGATTTCTTTTTCTATCACTCTCTCTCTCTCTTCATGTCTCACTCTTGCTCTCCCTCCCTCTCTTTCTCTCTCTCTCTCTCTCTCTCTCTCTCTCACACACACACACACACACACACACATATATATAAAATCAAAAGAAGCAACACGGATTTTCAAGGTTATTGCAGTACGCACGTTTCATGCAACTCCATTTATTTAAGTAATGCGAGCATTACATTAAATGTAAAATGTTAAATTTCCCCCACTACATTATAAATTAGTCTGATAGTAGTAAAAAAAACAACCTAAAATTGTGTTACCACTATGACCAGTTGAATCTTTATAACCATATCCATGTATAACGTTTACCCATTCCCTTTCCTTATAAGAGAAAGGCTGGTTGCCCCTTTAAGCTTTAAATCACTAGATAAAAAACAAATAAAATCAGGGACAGTTAAATTTCTGCCTAGAATTAATTACTAACCTGCTAGCTTTGGCTATTTCAAGATGGTTTTTTTTGTATTCTTTCCCACTTAGATTGTTTAAATGTTGTCACAACAGTAATATGTCCATTCTTCTGAAATAAAATTTCAGCAAATTTTCTGTATCCTTGTGCAGCTGAAGATTGCTCTGCATTTTACATTTAATGTAATGCTCGCATTACTTAAATAAATGGAGTTGCATGAAACGTGCATACTGCAATAACCTTGAAAATCCGTGTTGCTTTTATTGATTTTTGATCACCTTGTTTTTGGAATTGTTTAGATAATACCATACTATATTCTGGTGTCTAAACTTAAGTGCCATATTCAATTGGAATCTAAATTATATATATATATATATATATATATATATATATATATATATATATATATAAAGCGAATAGTTACTAAATTTCTAAGCCGAGATTAGAAATCGAATTCACAATTTCCTACAGGTCCTCTGCCTATTGTTCTAGCCTGTTGCACTAGGAAATTTATAAGTATAAACTGAGCGCTTAACTTATCTAGTCATACATGGGTCAAATTAGATACAGAAGGAAATCTTTTGTTTAGCCTGACCTAATTTGGTTTCGAAGAATATAAATGCGCAACCAAAAATCATCTCTTTCTCTTTGATCCTTGGCTACTACTCAGAGAGCATTCTTCTTTCTGTCTTCTTTGTTCCGGCGCCGATGGAGAAGCAACACCTTTTTGCGAGGGCCAACACAACTTTTACTCTCTATAATTGTTTAGACTCTCTCCTACTCCCTGTCTGCCTGTCTGTCTGTCTGTCTCTCTCTCTCTCTGATTAACGTAGTCACTTACAGACGAAACTAACTACCATACAGAATGGACTATAGAACAATAAAAAACTTGTGTACACAAACAACTTCAAGATGTATTCTACACAGTAACAACGTTAATAATGATATAAATAAAAGACCATCTCAACACGCAATTAATATTGTTCTCTCATTTATTCGGTGCATATTATCGTTGCACATCATCATTATAATTGGTGACCTCCGCTGTTTATAAACATATATATAATTCTATATGGTAGTTAGTTTCACTTGTACATTGCTACTAGTGAGAGAGAGAGGGGGGAGAAAGAGAGAAAGAGAAAGAGAGAGACAGACAAAAAGAAAAGAAAACAATAAGAATGCAAATAAGCCATGAGCTCTATACTATTTATTCAAACAGTGTTAAGACTAATTGATCTGGATAATTACAATGGAATGTTCTCTAGACTCACTGAAACAGGAGAATGTTCATTAAAGATATTTTTCTCTTTCTACAGAGATATAATCTTTACTCAAGTGTTTCAAAGATTAAAAGATAGTAGAGAAAAACTGAAAGAGAGAAAAAAAGCAGCTAACTAAATAGTTTCAAAAAATGAACGGAGATACCGAGGCTGAAATATCCATCGGTACTGCTTTAGTCTCGCGTTTAAATTATCTAGGCAAGTATGTATAAGATACGCTTCATAATTTAAACGCAAATTGTATGGTTTGCATATGATTTGCTCTTTTTCCACTTTTTCGCTTTCTATTCTTAATTTTTATCTTTCCCTCTCCTCTTCATTTTTCTCTCTCCATTTCTCTCTCTCTCTCTCTCTCTCTCTCTCTCTCTCTCTCTCTCTCTCTCTCTCTCTCTCTCTCTGTCTTTATTTTGCATGTTCTTTTTTAGACACCAGAGATATTTTAGTTGGAATCGAATCAGGATATAATTCAGATCATATTTTCTATCCAAATCTCACACCATTCTCTTTGTCTACCATTGTCTCGCTTTATTTCCATATTTCCTTTCTTTATTTCTTATTTCTCTTCTTCTCCGTTCAGCCATTATAAATGACCCCAGTATTTTCGTTGGAATCAATATATTTCGAGTCTGGGTCCTTGTTCTCTATTTCTTTCTCTTTCACCATGTCAGTCTCCGAAAGTTAAGTACTCTTCCCCCATATATCCAAAGCTACAAAGATCAAACCGTCCTGTTTACGTCCATCCATATCTTACGTTAACCAGGACATTTATGCCAACTTACGAACTTATATTTGAAACTTTTAATCCTTTCTTGATATATCAGTCTATTTTTGGATTCTGAAGCTTCAGCTCCACTTGCATCTATTCCATTTCATGTTGGAGGTGAACGCATATACGCGTCTGTGTAACCAGATTCAGAAATCGATAAAATGTTAGGTAGCTATATGGATAAATTTTAAAATGGATTGGACTTTTATTTATTTTCTAGTCGAAAGAGGCAATGCAGCATTCAAGAAAATTACACGTCCTCCCTTGTAATCATTATTCTATGCTTCTCGTCAAGGCGGTGAGCTGGCAGAAACGTTAGCACGCCGGGCGAAATGTTTAGCGGTATTTCTTCTGTCTTTACGTTCTGAGTTCAAATCCTGCTGAGGTCGACTTTGCCTTCCATCCTTTTGAGGTCGATAAATTAAGTACCAATTGCGTACTGGGTCGATCTAATCGACTTGCCCTCTGCCCCCAAATTTCGGGCCTTGTGCCTAGAGTAGAAAAGATTCTATGCTTCCCATCATCACCACCTTACATTCTATGAATCTGTATGCTACATTTCTTTGGACACTACATGTTTCAAGGTTCGCATTTTGGAAACACTCTCCGGACAGTGGTTTAGAGTAAAAAGATAACTAACCATTCGATTTGCAAGTCACTCTTGTTCCCTCCCTGCTCTCTCTTTTTTCATTTGTCTTCTTTTTCTTTTTCTTTTTTGTGAAACTCAACCATTGTAGATTCATGCTGAGTTACAAAAAGGAGCCCCTAATGAATCTGATTTCTATTACAAGTGGTATTAGCATGTTGTATTTCAGCTGTGTGTTTCAGTTTGATCTTGGTTTTTTGAGGCTGAGTATTTCGGCGCTGAGGTGAAATATGTCAGAAATATGTCCACGGCAATTACCTTGTCCCCTACCAAAAATCAGATTTTATATGTCTTCTTGAAATAATTTCTCATTTTCTTTAAGAATCGCAAACAACCGCAGCAAGCTCCTTTCTTCTTCTTCTTCTTCTTCTTCTTCTTCTTCTTCTTCTTCTTCTTCTTCTTCTTCTTTATCCCCCCTCTCTCTCTCTCTGTCTGTCTCTCTCTCTGTCTGTCTCTCTCTCTGTCTGTCTGTCTCTCTCTCTCTCTCTCTCTCTCTCTCTCTCTCTCTCTCTCTCTCTCTCTCGAAGAAGAAGAAGAAGAAGAAGAAGAAGAAGAAGAAGAAGAAGAAGAAGAAGAAGAAAAAGAAGAAGAAAATCTCTATGTACTTCATTCGATAGATCAACGTCTATCTGAATTATTTTAGCTGTGTTTATATCAATGCTGTATTTCGAGATATGATTTTTGGAGATGTCGAAATAATTTATCGAATTTATGTGTTTATAATAAAGTTCCAAATAATAACATTTAATCAACTTAAAGGAGACACAACTTCAGCTTTCTCAGCTTGCATAGCAACGGAAGAAAATGTAAAGGACATGATTACAAGTTATTGTTAGGCAGTTTAAATTGCATTCCCCACCCCCTTTTTAATGGATTACTATTACCTGCGTACTTCAAATTCTGCTGAAGTCAACTTTACCTTCCATCCTTTCAGGGTCGATAAAATTAATACAAGCTGAGCACTGTGGGTCGATGTGATCGACTTACCCTTCTTGTTGGCCTTGTGCTAAAATTTGAAACCATTATTATCTGCGTATGCAGACATTCTTATCGAGTACATTAAATAACATTATTTACATTATTTACATTCGACGGATATTTGTCCTCATCTTATTTGTTGCTAACACAACGTTTCGGCCTTCTTCAGGTGTCTTGGGAAATTTCGAACCTGGGTTCTCATTCCTAAGGCATTTTTTTGATGTTATTATTTATTATTATTATTATTATTATTATTATTATTATTATTATTATTATTATTATTGTTTTACTGCTAGGAATCGAACTCGGAATTTTGGGGTTAGTAGCCCGCGCTCTTAACCACTACACCATATACCCGTGGGCATATGTTCGATTCCAAGCAGTGACCTGAACAATAATAATAATAATAATAATAATAATAATAATAATAATAATAATAATAATAATGACATCGAAAAATACCTTAGGAATGAGAACCCAGGTTTGAAATTTCCTCAAGACACCTGAACAAGGCTGGAAGGTATATCAGCCGAAACGTTGTGTTAACAACAAACAAATGAGGACAAATATCCGTCGAATGTAAATAATGTAAATAATGTACATAATTCCCCATCTCTTAAATATAGAACTATACATTAAATAAGTTCGTGTCGATCATTAATTTTAAAAGTGAAATTATGCAACCAATAAAATGATTGTAACTTTTTAAAAAAGTTGGTCTACGAAATGGCACATATTCGAAAGTTTCTCTGAAGGTTTCGGACAGTCAGGGGTGGAGAGTAGGTGTATTAACAGAAATAAATTGATTTTGATCAGTTTCGCGATTTTCTAGATTCACTTTTGGCCTCCTTACTACTTCAGTTTGGACTGGTCGTAATTCGTGTTCAATCATGTTCATCGTGTCCGCAAAAGTCTAATCTTCCCAGCTATTTACAAACTTGAGTTGCACATGGTTGGAATTAATCTCCAAAAGTTCTACGGGTTTCACTTTTACCGAACCGCAAAGCCATCACTGATTGTCAACCAATGTCGGCGGACAAACGCTAATACAAAAACTCACACACACACACACACACACACACACACACACACACACACACACACATACATACATAATACATACATACATACATACATACATACATACATACGTGTGTGTGTACGACGGACTCTTCCATTTCTGTCTACCAAATCCACTCACGAGGCTTTGGTTGACCTGTGGCTATAGAAGGCAGATGCCCAAAGTGTCGAGCCGTAGGACTAAACCCAGAACCATGTGGTTGGGGAGCAAACTTCTTACCACACAGCCACACCTGTGCCTAAAAGTAATTGGCAACGGTAGGATCGGAGCCCGTGCATCCGAATAGAGTGGTACCTTAGACCGATACTCATACGTACGTATGTACGCATAAAAGCATTCTTACATATAAATATTTGTGTATACACATACGCGCACATATATTATGCATATACTCACTCATACACTTATACACACACACACACACACACACATTCACTATATGTAAACACAAATGCATTTACTCACAACAATACGTCTGCACAGTTTATATAGTTTGTAAGCGTGTAGGTAGTATTAGAGTGTGAGCATGTTTATCTCTGTGCATGTATATGTACGTATGTGTGTCTGCGCGTGCGCGTGCGCGTCTGCTTTACGAAGAGGAAAAAAATACAATCGAATTGGAAAAGCAAGTCAGAAAGGAAGAGAAGGGGAAGAGAGAAACCTGAGATGAATTCGGCAAGTTAAATAAAGTTGTCATATTGACAGCTTTGGAAAGGAAGGAAGGAAAGCTGGTCGATCGTTTTTGCAGAGTGCCTAGCTTGAGTCAATGGTAAAACCATCGAAGTTGCTGTGTCACTTCACAGGGAAGGAAGGGAAGAAAGCAAGAAGGACAGAAAACAAAATAAAGAGCGTTAAAGCAAACAAATTAGTTACCGACATGTTTGTTATATCATTTTTGTGTGTGTGAGGGGGGTTGTGTGTGGGGGGTGGGTGAGTGTGGGAGTTGCATAAACATACATAGATATGCACATACACACACACACACACATAGATAGATAAAGAGAGAGAGAGAGAGAGAGAGAGAAAGAGAAAGAGAGAGTATCTCTATCTACCTAGATAAATACACAGATAGGTAAATAGATACATATGTGTGTGAGACTATGTATGAGTGAGTTTGTTTCTATATATAATGAGACTGTAAAAATGTAGTGTGAAAGAAATAGATGTATGTGCGTGTGTGAGCGCTGGTGAGTGCTTGCAATAAATAGGATTCAGAATCTGTGGTGGAGAAACAAGATCAGGGTTGAAACAAAAGAGCGGCAGTTGTAGATGAAGCAAATGATAGATCATTAGAAAAGATGATAGAAGTGGGGAGTGCAGTGAAAGGGACAAGGAATAAGTAGAGTCTTCAATCCTAGCGGGTGGCAATGATGATAAGTCAAATCACAGTAAGGAGAGTTTGCTGTATGGTAAGTACATTAGAGCACTAGGTGGTTAGGTTGGTAATTATAATACTGAGTGCTAGCAGACGTGAAGTGTAGTAGTAGTAGTAGTAGTAGTAGTAGTAGTAGTAGTAGTAGTAGTAGTAGTAGTAGTGGAGGGTGGATACTGCTTGTACAGCGAGAAATCTAGGCAATGTTGGTAAACGCTATTGTCATACTACCCTTTTCAGCTTTAAAGTAATAAATGTTTTTTAAACATCAGTTGAAAGGATAAAACTCAGATGTCTACATACAGGCACGAATGCAGATACGAACATACGCACACACCAAAGACATGACAGAAAGTATAATGAATGAGAAGTAATCTAAGTAATGTATGTATGTACGTACATATGTATAAGCTTCATGCATTGAAAAAATTATATGTGAAAACATTAAGGATCTAGCTTTTTCATTCACAAAATACACTTTTTGTAGAAGACAGTAAAAAATCTGAAAATTGGCTATAATAACATCGCATTCAAGCCCCATTGCTTTGAAGGTACGATTTTGAGGAGAAAAAAAAATCGGAGAAAAAGTTACAGAGGTTTAAAAATCGAAAAAAACTGGATATGTTTAGCCAATAGCGAGACAGAAATCTTCAGCGTTTAGCGGAGCTGTGTCAACTTTAAGGTTGTACCCTGTGAAATTTAGCGTCTGATTTGTTCATTGTAGATATGGAAATAAACAGAAATACCTAGTTTCAATGTAGGTTTGTACCTAATAAAATCAACATGTTTTATCTGGATCTAGTCTTTCTCATTCGTTGATTGTATTTTTTAATTTTTTAAAATTTGTTATATTAATATATTTGTCTGCATGTGTTTACTTTATGCGTATTTCAGTATTATGTATACCTGCCATGTATTTATGTACATCATTAATATATAAGTGTGTGTGTGTGTGTGTGTGTGTGTGTGTGTGTGTGAAAAGGGGGTGTCTGTCTCCAAAACTCCAGAGTTGAGTAACGTTTTCATGCTTGGATTTATAAACTACGATAAGAATAGATGATACACAGTAAGCACAGAAAAATACTAACACAGAGAAGCACAGAAAAATATGTAATATACTAACACAGAAAAATTAAAACAAAACACGCGGGTGAAAAGAATCTCGTGGTGTGAAGAATCAATTGTAAAAAATCAACATCAAACAACGTGCGTCACAGACAACAGTGAGACAACAGTGAAGTGAACCACAGCACAGCGTCCTGTTGTCATGGTAACAAGCTGCTAATGCCACGCTGTCTGTTGATTGGCTAAAATTATCGAAATTTCCCAGTTTTAATTCCAAATAACATCAGATTCTTTAATTTACGAGATAAAGTAATTGGCTGATCGCAATCAAAATTCAGAGTTGTATCGATACACCAAAAATGAAAGCAATCTGAGCAAAATCAAGTGGGGCTGATTTTGCGAATGAGAAAGACTAGATCCAACATTAAATTTTTATGTGTGCCTTGAGAAGGAATTTTTTCAACGCTCCTTTACACATGATTTCTTCCGTAACCTGAAGCTTCTAGAGGCACTAGACCCAGTTTGTATTCGTGATTGCAATGGTTCAAGTTCAATTATTTCTCTGAAATGCAAATTTCCAAATATTGTTAAGGAGAGTCAGATTGAACCTCTTAATAAAGAACGGAGAGAACTTAAACGTCAAGATAACAATGACATTACTGAAGCTACCAAACCAGAAGATTATTGATATAAAACTTCTAAGGAAAAATATGGAGATGAAGCTCGTTATCCGGTCCTGTCGTGCTTTATGTTTCAGTTCCTATCATTACCACATTCTTCAGCTGCAGCAGAGAGAAGACTTTCAGTCCTAAATAACATTAAAGTCAAGAATAAGTCGAAATTGCATATCTAAACAATCAATGCTCTGCTACTGCCCAACCCGATGCAGAGCTTTGTGCTAAATTGAAAGAAGGACAATGACATTGGTACAAAGAGGAATCTCACCCTGTTGACGATGCAACTTTCTGATTATAAAGTAAATACATTAAATATGTGTAGGTCACTTTAAAATAAAGCTCTGTATAATATAAATAATATATATTATGCATTTCAGTTGATTTTTAGGCAAAATATTACAAATTAAAATTTTGGTACTTTTTGAGGAAAATTTTTTTCTGTTTACTACAGTCTTTTCGGGGTATTCTTGCTCATTTCCATGATTCTGATTTTTAAATTTTTTTTTGCTGCAGATTTTTGAATAAACAAGTGTCGAGGTTACAATGAAAACGGAGAAAACTGAGTATCGTGCTGTCATAAAGTACCTTCATTTGAAAGGCATGACTCCATCAGAAATCCATGAAGATATGGTGAGTCCCTCACCTTTCGACTCCTGAACAGAAATGCACCAGGTGCACTTTGAAGCCGATGAAGAAAATTTTCTGGCTCGTTTCATTACTATGGATGAAAGTTGGGTTCATTGCTACCAGCCTGAAACCAAAGAACAATCAAAGCAGTGTAAGCACACATCTCCTACCCCAAAGAAAGCCAGGGTCATTCCTTCAGCTGGCAAGGTCATGGCGTCAGTTTTTTTTTTTGGATTCTCAAAGTGTCTTGCTGATCGATTACCTTGAAAAGGGTCACACCATGACAGGGCTGTATTATTCTCAGCTACTGAAATGCCTCCAAGAAGCAATCAAAGAACAAAGGCCAGGAATGCTCACTAGAGGAGTCCTTTTTCATCACAACAATGCTCCAGCCCACACCTCAGTGATTGCCATGGCAACAATTCGTGATTGTGGATATGAACCTATTCCCCATCCGTCTTATTCGCCAGACTTAGCCCCCTTTGAATTTCATTTATACCCAAAAATGAAAAAAACCCTGGGTGGTCGACATTTTGCCAGTGACAATGACGTCATAGACGCTGTAGGAAGTTTCTTGGAGTCTGAAACAAAAGAGTTCCTCTTCGCCAGGATAATGGCGCTTCAGCACCGCTGGAAAAAGTGTTCAGTCATCGAGGGGGACTATGTTGAAAAATAAATCATCAGAAGTCTTGTACAGTGATTTATTTTTTGAGGCTCAAGACTTTTCATATACCCCTCGTATAACAGTTTTCTGACAAGGCGAGGGATAACTTGCATGAAAAGGATGTAGAAGAATAAATGAGATCTAAAAGACTCCACCTACTCGAACTTCTGCCAAATAACTGCGGCAACAGACAACTTTCGCTGAGAAAATATTTACTACTCTCCTTACAGACTATCAGAATCACACACCAGATGTGTGAACTGGATCGGTGAATTCTTCTGAGATCATAAACAATTCGGAGACATATGTACTGCCATTACGCGAGGAAGCGTCTACTCATGCGACATGATATTGTCACCAAGAATGTTTACAGTGTTATGCACAAGAATTCTTGCCCTGATGACCATAAAACACTCCAAAACCATAGAGCATCTATACCTTTAAAAATAAAATAGAAAATATTGGAATCGTTGTAGAGATCAGCTGCTCAGTGTATGCGGATGTCTCTTCAAAGATTCAGGAAAAGGAAAACATCTCTGAAGAACTGGTGAGAACCATACATTTCTTACATCCTACATTTTTTCCATTCGTGCAGTATTACATAACTAATTTGCATAGAAACCTAGAAATGCCTGCACACCATACGTACATATATATGCATAGATCAACCAAAACAGATAACAAATCCCGGGAGTTGTTTCAACTTAAAGAAAAAGACCTCGCCACTTTGCTAGTGAAAAATATGAATATTACGAAGGAAAAAAACTTAAAATAAATTTCGAAGAAACATACATACATACATACATACATACATACATACATAATGGTGCCTGTGATTATGTCCCGTAATTTAATGGAGTGTCCGCTTCAGGTCATGAGATTGTTTTTTAGTGGTTCACAAAAAGGATGTTGGTAGGTATCGGAAGTCTTTTTAGTCAGTGGTGTGTTAGTTATTTTTTGGTTTTATTGGATTTAATCCTTCGAAGTCTAGTGTAGCAGAGTTCGAAGTTTAGTGTAGCATTTAAAACTTAGTTATTAGGTGTGTGAACTTTTTTGAAATAGAAATTTTTAAGGGTTCACAAAAGAACGTAAGCAGGTGGTATAATAAGTAAAGAAGCCCTGGTGGGCTTCTTTACTTATTGTTATTATTTAGGGTATTTCCTGATTGTATCTGGAAGGCGGGGGTTATCAGTCGGGCATGTCGAGGTGTTGTTAGTATAGAAACTTACTTATCTGGTGTTTTGATGTTCACAAGATGTGTGTAGGTGTAAATGTTGTTGCTTGGTATAGTTCTCTCTGGTATAGTTCATTGTTCTATAAGTAATTTGATTAATAATGTAGAAATTTTAATCTTTCTGTTTTATAGAAGCAGAGTTTGTGGGCTGTGTTTATAAATATTTCTTCAATTCTGGCATTTTAGGCCTATGGATAAATGCGGAAATAGGGCATGATTTAAAAAAAGTGTATAAAAATGGGAATAAGTAGGTATTAAAAGATATCTAATGCCCTTTTACAATGTTTCGGTACACACAAACACACAGGCAAACTACTACTCTGATACAGTTGTGTGTGTGCGCAAATATCTTATTTTCTATGATATTACATCTAAAATAAATCTCTTCGGATCTATGTGAATATATGGTTATCTGTAAATATATTTGTCCGAAGTTGAGCCTAATGGGAGATTTGAAGTTACCTACACATAAGATATAGACATGAAACACGAGAGAGAGAGAGAGAGAGAGAGAGAGAGAGAGAGAGAGAGAGAGAGAGAGAGAGAGAGAAAGTGAGAGAGATTATATATATATATATATATATATATATATATATATATATATATATATATATACTTCTTAATTTTGCATTTCATTTATTTAACGTAATTCCTCTTACTCCAACCGTAAAGTAAAAGATGGTTCTTTAACAAATTATCTGACATCAGATTGCATCTGGAACAAATTTATCGTTACCTCAGTATTTCTTTTTAATCTCTCCCACCCCACTTTCTTCTTCCCTGTTTTGATTTGAGTCATCCATTTGTTAATCGAGCTGTTATTTTTTTTCTTTTTCTGTACGAAACCTTCCAAATAGAATTTATCGATTTTATTCTCTTCAAGAAATTATTGTCCACACATTTGGTAATTTATTTATTTCTCATCTACTAGATAAAAGCGTTTTATTCCCACACCTTGACTATGAATGAAAACGTCAAATCCACTTTGTCAAAATATTGTTTCCTTGTGTAGTGTGTACATGTGAAAATGTGCTAAAATATTCCGATCATTTCCTGATTTATTGCTTCGAACCTTAGAGTCTGTACTTAATGATGTAGCAGAGGTGTAGAATGGATAAGTGAAGACTTTCTTTGAACTCATAGAGTGAGTGCTTGTCAGTAGTATATACATCGCTCCTTAAATGGTTTATCTCAGACTTAGGTTGACAAAAAAGTTGTTTTGGAGAAATCCAATTTTGAAACTTCGTTGTAACAGTTTTGCTTTCAAAGGGATAGTGATAGAAATATCATAGATGCCTGGAGAAAATCTCATATGGTACCAAGCTTCATTTCTGAATGTTCTGATTTCGAAGGACATCGGATAGATTTCATTCCTTCTGGACTAATAGCATAAGTACCAGATATGACTTGAAATGATATGCAGTCATCTTTACATATCCTTTACAGAAATGCGTCTTATATTAAATATGACGGACCGATAATTTATAGGTTTATGGATATAAGAAGTATATTACCGGTACTATTCTATAAATTGTTTCTTAAAATGCACTTCTTACTTCACATTGTTACTTAAAATATACTTCTTAAATTTTCCAGTTGTTTGAGTTTCCTAAAAATATAACCATGTGTCGGAATGAATCAACAAAAATCCTTTAATTGGTCGCTCTGCCTGCAAGAAATAGTTGCCAAATTTTTCTTGAAATCACATTCTATCATCTTAAAAAAGATCTTACTCGATGCACAATGCCTGAAATAAAAAGAGTGGCCCCTGTAAGGCACTTTTCAACATAAGTTGGCTGCCTCAGGGCTGATCTGGAGTTGAGAACCAACAGCCAACATAAGTCTTTTCTTTCTTCCATTTTTTTGCAAATCAGAAATCAAGATAAAAGTTGAAAGAGATATTTTGATTGCTTCATTTCAATACAAACCAAAGAGTAAAAAACCCGTCTCACCGATATAGAATAATGCTGGAAAACTGCTTCACAATGTTGAGTTGGATATCTATTGATAAAATATCATTGATATACTTATTAAATCTGTCGACTTCATTTCGTTCTAACAAAAGATTTAATTTGAGGGTCTGGTGATGCTAGCGTCTCTGGTATATGGTAAAACGTCATTTTAGCCGTGATCATTCCTGATTTTATTCAAACATAGCGCCACCAGGACCATAGGCATCCTTCCTCTTTTAAGTCTTTCAGGGGCGAGATAGATAGGCCGAAAACAAAAAACTCTAGAAGGGCAAAAATTTGTACTCTTGCTTTTTCGTCGACTGACCTTTGGCACAAAATGGATTCAACTGAAAAAAATATTCCGTTTGTGTCGCAGAAATTCTTGCCAAATGGAAAGGGTGGCTTCTGATTGACTGATAGATGAAGTGGTACATTTTCTGAGCTACCGACCATGCAACAAAAAGAATTTTAAGTTTCAGTATGACTTATGTACCACCACTCATTAAACTGACACAAATAAGTGGTACTTTATTTGCACCATCCAGCTTGAAAGAGTTAAGATGCTACGGTGCCATTGGCTGCCGTGAGACATGATGCTGAGAGGAGCGGTGGGTGTAGTTTTGTTAAAGGCGACTGAAATCAAAGCGAAATTGAATCATTTCAATGGAAAACATGGTAGTTATGGTTGTGGTAATTATGTTGATTATGGTGTGATGATGATGATGTCGATAGAACTAATGTTGAGACTATTGATTATAATAGGAAGAAAGGTGGTAATGAGTCTAGTGATAGACCCATTAACAATAATGCTGAGGATGATGATGGCATTAGTACAAGCATACTTTTAAACATGCTGCTTAATATCCTTAATTGTGATGATGGGTGTATCAATGTAAGTTGCGGCAGCAGTGATGCCATGAAGTAAGATGGTAATGTTATTTTTAATATTCTTATCGTCGCAAGCGATGATACAAGTGGTCAATACAGAGTGAAATTGTTGTATCACTCTGTATTGAAAGAGACAAAGGAGAAAAAGGTAGGAGGAGAGGTGAAGAAGGAGGAGTAGAAGGAGTAGAATCGTAAAACCAAAAATCCACAACAAAGCTCCGACTAAACAGGAAAAAATTAGTAAGAAGGTCTTGTCCAACAGGGTACCGACAAGATTTTCCCTCATGTGCCAGTATAGACAGAATAATCTCTGCAGGCCATCCAGATCATACTTAGAGCAATTGTTTTGTCAGCAGTTAGCAATAATGTAGGATGTTCACATTTCAAACTGGTCAGCTTTACAGATCACAAATTTGTGAGCTGTTCAGTTGATTGAGATAGAATTCGTAACCCGATTATTGGAAGTTGAACGTGACAAGTCTGCAGAAACTGGATTAGTGAAATAAGTGGCAGTTGACGAAGCAGACAACAACCGGTAATGGGATACCCTGAAGATTGGATCAGAATCGATAGCGTTTGGCTAAGAAATAGTGAAAGAGATTCAAATAGATTAGGGTGGCAATTAATTAGCAATCAACAGGAGACGATTAGTAAAGCCATCGTGACTGACATGCTTGCGAAGATGGCCTTGACCACTCCTTGAATACAAGACACGAAGGGTGCGTTCCCAGAGCTCAGGCCCATGCGCTTAAACACAGGGTGACGTGCTCTTTGGTGTCCGATTAAAGAATAGGGTAGGGAAGAAAATTTTCCTTTGTTTGGTGGCTATTGAGAGAAACGGTTGCGAAGTGAACGAGGTCGAAAGGTATCTGGACATAGATTTTCTTCTTCGGTAGAGCCCTCCTCACTTTTTCAAGTTTCACTTGTAAAGGAAGTTGAAGGTAGAGAATTTATAGAAAGTTGAGTGATAATGATTAAATAGCTTCTAAATATAAGCCCGTAAGTTGAGAACGAAAACTGAACAGGGCACTCACCCTTCTTTTTCAGGGAGATATTGGATGGAGGAGCTCCTCGATTGGCCCTAGAGATTCTCTTGGATTAGGAGGATTGCATCATAATTTTTAATGCTGTTAAATCATGTATTTTTCTCTCCCCTGTGTGTGTGTGTGTGTGTGTGTGTGTGTGTGTGTGTGTGTGTGTGTGTGTGTGTGTGTGTGCATGAAAGAATGTCAGAGTATATATATATGTGTGTGTGTGTGTGCTATGTAATGATTTATGAGGTGCACGCAAAACAGAGATAATCTTTAAATATAATGTATCTATTCATTCTCAAAACATTGATTTATGCATTTTTCTGCTCGAACTGTTATCTATTCATACATCTATGAGTAAAGGTTCTTCGTTTCTCTATTTCTCAGTGGGGTGAGGAGCACAATTAAGTCTTGCTAAGCAGTGCCAATGTCTCAGGTTGAGTTCCGTGTTGTTAAGTATTAAATCAATCCAAGTTTGCATTACACTGGTAAACGACGGCTCTGTTTTTGAGTTTGTGGTAACGAATGAGTTTTTGTTATTACTGTTGCTACTACTGTTGCCGTTGCTTCTGCTGCTTCTGCTGATGATGATGATGATGATGGTGTTGCTGTTATTGTTTCTGTTGCCCTTGTTGTTTGCTCTTATTGCTTCTATCGTTCTAATTGTTGTTAGAAAAGTAATAAGAGGAGGAGGAGGAGGAGGATGATAATAATAATAATAATAATAATAATAATAATAATAATAATAATAATAATAATAATAATAATAGAACAACACTATGTACAAATCCAAATATATGGTACCCTTGGCATAACACCTACATGAACTTCTGACTTGTTGTCTCTTGAGGTCTCTGGGTGAGACTTGGATCCAACTTGTACAAATGCAAAACAAAAGTCAAACATAAAATAATAATAATAATAATAATAATAATAGAAGAAGAAGAAGAAGAAGAAGAAGAAGAAGAAGAAGAAGAAGAAGAAGAAGAAGAAGAAGAAGAAGAAATTAGAATACGAGAAAACGAAACAATGAATAAGAAAAAAATTGTATGATATCTTCTTTACATCTCATCCATGGAAGTACACCCATCCCCTCCAAAACAAGTAAAATAGTCGCTACTTCAAAGGTTCTACAGTTATTTCTTTGGAAGAATCATCCCTTTAACAGGTGAGGCTGAACTTTTGTTCATTCACTTTTTAAAACCAACACAAATGACAAAAGCATGAGGCATGTTGAGCTGGACCAAGGGCCCGGGGACAGGGGGTGCAGCGGGTGCACCCGCACCACCTAGAATTTTCAGGGGGTGCAAGATCAAAATCTGCACCCCCTACATAATCTTACCAGTTGCAGAAAAAAAGTGTCTAAAATCTATCGGTATAAAATGCTTAAGTTCGATCTCGTTTCAAAACAAAGAAAAAAATAAAAATATAAATAAATAAAAGTGATGAAGCTAGCATAAAATTCCCTAGGGAGTTTAGGACCACTAACTTCTGAAGGCAAGTAGCGTCAAAATACAAAAAAGTAAGTGACAATAACAACAGTAGCAGCAACAATAACAACAACAAAACCAGCATGTATGGTTAATTTTGAATATATAGCATTACTTGAATTATTGAAGACAGCTCCCACCCAGTTTCTGTCTGTCAATACTTCTCTCCATCTTTTAGTACCACTCCCAAGTTCTTTGTAATTGGTGTTGCTAAAGACTTAAAACATGGTTGAATGGATTCGACCGTTTGACCCCAGTCTAAAAATAAAACCCCTTCAAAATT
Organism: Octopus bimaculoides; assembly: GCF_046866305.1. Lineage (NCBI taxonomy): Eukaryota > Metazoa > Mollusca > Cephalopoda > Octopoda > Octopodidae > Octopus > Octopus bimaculoides. Next base: position 111,325,449 of record NC_142928.1, on the reverse strand, counting down.
CTTTCAATACAAAACGACCATTCAATATTCCATACCATTATTTGCTTGACCACTGCCTGGGTGCCTTTTTTTTTCAACTCCAACTTTAGTCTTGATTCACCTTTTCATTAAATCTGTATTTTCCTTTTCTCTTTATTCCTCTCTATCTGCTTGAGTTCCTTAGGAAATAGTTTCCTTTTAGCGTTACTACTAACAAATCGTATCTTAAAGACGTAGTTTAGGCAGAATGCCTTATATATTGACGACTTTCATTTTTTTATCTTGCCTTAATTCTGTCATATATTAATCAAATGTCTTCCTGCCTATATATAAAATAGTATTTGCGTCATATCTGTTTCCGATACTGTCCTGCTTTTTCGTTTTATATTGAAAACGTTGATTTAATTAGTTTGATAAGTGCCTCTGCACGAAACTCTTGAACCTTCTGTCACTATGTAACTTTCTCCGATCAATAAATCTATACTTATTGAGACTGACTCAACATAAGTTCTATTTTTCATGTCTGAACCACTACGCCTCTGATGAGAACCCAATAATGTTCGGAAATCGATTAAAGTTGTTCATCTTTTTTTTCAATCTACGGAGAAATGGTTAAATTTGCCCTCTTTATAAATATACGATATATATATAAATATAAATAGACCTCGATAATCGGCTCGGGATTCTCCCCAATGACTTTACAAAAGTCACTTGGGGCCCCAATTCGCCGTGAAACCATTTAGTAGCTGGTATCGTTACGAGGTCTATTTATATTTACCCACTTCTCTACTTGTAGAGTAAGCTCTCCTCTGGTTATATGGTTTTACCGTATATTATCACATATGTATATATATATATATAATATATAATATATATATATATATATATGTGTGTGTGTGTGTGTGTGTGTGTGTGTGTGTGTGTGTGTGTGTGTGTGTGTATATATAGAGAGAGAGGTAGGTAGGTACATATGTAAGCACACATACACGCACGCATATACATACGAATGTATGTATTTGTGTGTCTGTATGTCACCCCACCATCGCCTGATAACTAATGTTGATGCGATTATGCCCCTGTAACTTGGCGGTTTGAAAAAAGAGGCGATAGAATTAATACGAGGCTTCCAAAGAATAATTCCTGGCGTTGAATTCTTTCAAATAAAAGACGGTGCTCTAGTATGGCCTATCGTCTTTTGAAGCATATTGGATGGGAGGTCATGTTGCTGGTTTTGCCAATAAAAACACAAGCACTATTTATTTAATGTTCACTATTTGTTTTTCAGGTTTTTGTTCGACCAGAATTCTTTCGTCACAATTCAGTGGCCTTATACGTGGTTCTTTACTTATTTTTTTCTTTCTTGTGTCTGCCCTTTTTAATCATCTGCCATGTTGTATTCAACAGAAATTCAAAATCTTATGGGAAACGTCGTAAATCTTGTAAGGGAAGAATGCAGTGCAGAAGTAAGTCAGTGGTTTAAGCGTCGGAACAATTTCCTCTCTGATACAATTCAAAATGAAATTTTAGAGGCATATGCTCATAACATTTTACATGAGATCAAAATAAAATTCCAGATTTATTGGCATTATATGTGATGGTATCACTAATTGCTCTGGCATGGAACAAGTATCAGTCACTGTCCGGTACGTTTCTGGAGACCTGAATGTCAATGAGGATTTTCTAGGTTTTTATAATCCCCCTGACTGCTCTTCGAAGACACTGACTAAGATTATTCTAGATGTTTTTTGTCACCTAAACATTTCACTTGGCTCAAAGTTATGCTGTTTTTCATTTGATGGTGCAAGTACCATGAGTGGAAACATTTCAGGTGTACAAACGCGATTGAAAAATTTGTTCCCAGGTACATATTTTGTACACTGTGGAAACCACTCTCTAGACCTTGTCCTCCAAGAAGTTAGTTCTAAGGTTACCTTTGTAGCTGATGCACTGAACTTTGTTCATCAATGCACCATTCTTGTAAAAGAGTCACCAAAAAGAAAAGCACAATGGACAAATCTTTGTGGTGAGAATGTCATCATGTTGCAAGCAGTGTGTCCAACTCGGTGGTGCATTAGAGCAACAGCAGTGAAACGAGCAGAAAACAATTATAAGAATATTCAAAATTTTTTGCTTGACCTTCTTAAGAGCAACAACAAAGGCTACTGTTAAAGGGCTGCTAAAACAATCAGGCAAAGCTTCCATTTTGTTCGGCATTAAAATCGCTGGGGATATATTTGGGGTATGTGAGCCAGTGGCACGTAGCTTACAGCGTCCAGGCACGACAGCCGGTGATTGCTTGAAATTGATTGAAAAGTTGAAAAACTCTCTTTCAAAAATGAGAAGTGAGAAGATTTTTGAAAAATATTTCGATGAAGTATCCTCATCTGACTTGGTGAAAATGCCCAACATTTCGTGATCTAAAAATATACCACTGCGCTTTAGGCACACAACAACTACTGAAGAAGTTGCTCTTTCTATCACCGATGACTGGCGTCGGCAATTTTTCTCTATAGTGGCTGTCATCGAAAATGAATTGACTCGCCGGTTTCAGCAACAGGGAATACGTGTATGCTCTGAGCAAGAGGAGTTGCTGTTGTCATCAGTCAATTGTGGAGTATTTAACTTTGAAAATGCACATCTACCTGCTTCTTTTGATTTGCTCTTACTGTCATCTCAAATCAAACTTCTTTCTGGCCTATGGACGGAAAGGGAAACTTTGCCTAAATCATTTAATGACATAGTTGAAAAATGGAGGGCATCTGATGCTATTTTTCGTTCTAGTATGCCACATGTGTTGGCGTTAATGCAGCTTGTCTTGTCTTCACCTGTATCTGTTGCATCAAGCGAAAGAACATTCAGTGCACTTCGCCATTTGAAGACCTGGCTCCGTACCACAATAACACAGCACCGTCTTACACATAGTGCCATAGTGCATGTACATAAAAAAATATACGATGAAAACACTTTACACATCCTCATGAAACGTTTCATTAACAAAACGTGTGAGCGTAGGAAAACTTTTGGAATATCTTGATACAGTTTTTTTCATATACGTGTGAATTATGGAGTGATGCAAAAACTCGGCTTACTTTCATTTTAACACTACTTATAGCTTCATTATTTCTTTCTTAGTAAACTGACATTTGAATGTTCAGAGAAAACTTCAAAAGTAACTATTAGTGACTTCTCTTCAAAATGAACAAAATTTGGCATTATGCTGTTATCAAGTACCTGTAGAAAAAGGATTTAGTCCCCAAGAACATGTTGATATATCGGAGGATGATGCTCCAGTTTTATCAACAGTGCAAAACTGATTAACTGATTTGATCAGAGATAATTTTGAGAAGACTAATGATCTGAACAGTCTGCAACTGCCTCCACTGGAGAAAAAAATAATAAATTGCCAGTGTTATTAGCATATCACGTGTGAGGGCTGAGAATATTCTACACAATAAATTTGGCATGATGAAAGTTTCTGCTTGGTGGGTGTTGTTTCTTCTGACACCTGATTAAAAGGGCACCAGGCTGATCACATTTCGATAATATCTGACATTGCTTGAGGCAAATCCAGTTTCCTTAAATGTGTTGGGTTTATCATTTTGAGTTAGAGAATAAGAGATAATCTAACAGTGGAGACACTCCTCAACACTTACTCTAAAGAAGGTCATCAAGATCGTTTAATCTGCAGGGAAGGTGATGGACTCAGTATTTTGGATTGCAAAAAGCATCGTGTTTATTGACTACTTTCAAAAGGCGCTCACCATCAATGTAGAGTGCTGTACTGTGCCACCTTTCTAAGGCAGTTGCGAAAGGCTATCAAGGCCAAACGCAAGGAAAACTGTCGAGTATGTTTTTCTTTCATCGAAACAAATACTCCAGTGCACAAGTAATTGGTTTCGATGGCTGCTGTGTGTGATTGGCTTTGGACTGCTAAGCCACCCTCCCTACTTTAGTGATTTGACCTCATCTTATTATCTATATCCCCTACATATATTAAAAAAAAATCATCGGTTTGGAACCAATATCATGGTGATGATGTCTTATCAGCTGTTGAAAACTTGTTTAACTAACAGGATAGCTTCTTTTCCAAGGCAATCGAAGCAATGAATCGCTGAAAGAAGTATGCAGATGATCCTTTCTGTTTGATTTTCACTTTTCAATTGCGTCAATTTTATTCCAATTTAAAAAATGTGTATTGTTCACATGAACTAAACCAACAGTATGTTTATCCAACATTTCACAAAACTTTATTAAAACTTCCATCGTTGAATGTTTTAACATTGTAATGTTGTCATCTTGTACAAAATGCCAGCTTCCACATCCTGTTCTCTGATGGAGGGGAAAATGATCAAACTTTAAACCTCTTACAGTTTTCTAAAGTTTTTCTGGAATAAGCGAATAACATCAGATTCAACGGGAAAAATTACACCAATATATCAAATTTAAAAATTTTCGCTTAATTTTAAAATTTCAGAAGGTGAAATCAAGCAGAAAAGATCCTAATATTTAAAAATGAACTGCATTTGGTCACATTCTATGAGAATATATTGGTCAGCCTGTTAACTTTCCAGTCGATCCTCATAATAATAAAAGTTATTATTATTGAACATTTGTTTGTTTTGATACCCAAATTAGAAAACTTCACCTTGTTTGTAAAAATTTTGGGTACTACAGGAGAAGTGTGGACCTGAGTTCTGAGAATGCGCATGTCACAAATTTGCGCGTGCACGCGCATTAGTTGTAAGTAGTCGATTTTAGCTCACAAAGCAAATGACGAGACGCTCGGATTCGCGCTACTAGTTGATTTTAACACAGAGGTAAACAACGAGACGCACGGACGCGCGCTACTTGCTGTAAAAGGAGCGGGGTTATCCATGTAATACAAAAAGAAAATTGCAGATAAGTTGAATATAAAAGTGAAAACTAATCATTGAATACTGAAAAAACGTTCACCTCCCCTAACTATAAACCCTAACCCTAAACCCTAACGCTAAACCCTAACCCTAATCCCTAACTCTTAATAAAATATGGGAAAAGCTGGAGATGAATGTTTTGAAAACATTCTGAACTATCTTTCAGAATGGTTTACTTTGCAATGAAATATCATTTTGTTATTTTTCATTCAATTTATTCAATTTTATTCAATTTATCTGCAATTTTCTTCTTGTATTAGATGGATAACCCACCCTCCATTTACAGCAAGTAGCGAGCGTCTCGTTTTTTACCTGTGTGCTAAATTCGACTACTTACGACTAACGTGGGCGCATGCGCAAATTTGTGACATGCACACTCCCAGAACTCGGATCCACACTTCTCCAGTAGTGCCAAATTTTGAAACTGAGTTTGCACCCCCTAAGCAAATTTTGTTCCCGGACCACTGCCCTATCCTCTTTCAAACGCGCCCGCAACCTACGCGATCTACTGGTCCATAGTACCTTCTCCTCTTCCTCCCCACCCCCACCCGGCTCCTTCCCGTGCTCCAGATCCCGCTGTCACACCTGCCCCTTCATCACCAACACTACCTCTGTCACAGGGTCGAACCTACACACTCTTCACATTCCACAGTTTCACCTGCACCTCCCCCAACCTAATTTACTGCATCAAATGCAACCTATGCAACCAACTCTACGTGGGGCAGACGGGCCGCCGGCTGGCCGACCGTTTCACCGAACACCTAGGTTCGGACTCCCCCGTTGCCCATCACTTCCACTTGGCCAACCACTCTCCCTCTAACATCTCCGTTTTTGGCCTCGCCCTGCACCATGGGTCCACTCCCTCGCGACTCCACTTGGAACAGCGCTATATTTTTAACCTTAGATCATCTTCCCCTTCGGACTCAACACAGCCCCCTCCTCCTTATGACTCTCCCCTTTACGACAATGCAACACTTTTCTTTATTTATTATTCTTTTTTTTTTACCCCACACCCCTCATCCACTTTACATTATATCCATTATTCACTTTTTTATTACAATCACTACAATTTTCCACAATTTATTTCATCCCTTCCTACACGCACACATACCCACACACAAAAAATACACGCACCCATACACACACATGTAAGCACCCCCCCCCCCCCCAACACACCACACACACACAACACATATGCATGCACTTACACGCTCAGACTCGCCCACACACTTATACAAACGCACATACACACGCACACTTGCGCATACACACACACGCTAACAATCACGCAAACATACACACACACACACCCAAGCATACACACCCTTGCACACATAACCCATATATACCCCCATTCACACATACCTCCCACACACCTGACAACCCATACATACCCCCATTCACACATACCTCACATACCTCCCATACACCTAATACACACACCTCCCACACACCTTACATATATACCGCCTACACACATGACAAACATACACGCCCGCCCTCACACACACATATAGACGAACGCACATATATACACACACACACACGCACAGTGGTTGAGACACACACCTTACACAGCCCTATACACACACAGACACACACACACGCATATATACGCGCACGCCTACATACACGTACATACACAGCCGCATACACATGCACACACACACACACAGGAGTGCACACACAAAATAACACACATACCTGGCACACATCCTTACGCTCTCACACACATACTCACGCACACACACATAAACACACACATACACATACACACACGCACACACACCTCTCACATACAAAAACACACACATACACGTACACACATACACATATACACACATGCACACACGCACACACCTCTCACATACACAATACTCACTCACATACACAACACACACGCACGCACGAAAACATACACAATATACACATACACGCACGCACAAAATATATACACTCGCGCACACACACGCGCACACACACGCACACGGACACACACATACAGACACACATAAACACACACGCACATACACACACACGCACCCGTACCTAACACTCACAACCCCACACACATCACAATCCCACACACACACGCACATCCACACACATACACACACACACGCACACACCCACATACACATACACACGCACACACACTTCTCACCAACACAACACACTCACCAGACACGCATGCAATCACAGACACATGGGCATAAACAACGCACGCACATACAATAGCAAACGCACGCACACACATGTACACAGCAACGCACATATACACAACATACACATACACACAAACACACACGCACGCACAAAAACATACACATACACACACGCGCACGTACAAAATACACACACACACGCACACGTACCCAACACCTACAACCCCACACAAACACAGACACGAACACACACATACTCAAAAACTGCCTGCTGACCTTTCACTAACCATTGTCTATAAGCACCCACTAACTATTCCTGCTACTAATTCCTTCCACTACGTCACACACACACACACACACACACACACACACACATACACACTAACAGATAAACCACCAAACCATGCACACACACACACACACATACATACGCACACACACGTTCTGTTATTACACACACACTCGCAGACTCTCGCGCACGCACAGATATTCACCTCCCTTTTTCACTCTCCTGTCTTAGAAAGAACTTTTCTCCCACCACCTCCTCTTCCGGTCCTTTCACAATGTAACCTCGTGGGCATCGGTGCCATTTTCCTCTTCCTCCGTTTTTCCATTCTCCGAACTTTCTGTCTTTCCGACGAAGGGCTCCGCCCGAAACGTCATAGTCTCTCTCCTTCCTTTCCCGAGCGTCCAATAACACTATCCGTATCACGTCCTCACTTTGTTGTTTTTTTGTTATTATTTTTTGTGTTTTTTTGAACTTATATATATATATATATATCTAAAATAAGTTCTCCACCGATAATGGTGCTTACATACCGAAGGGCTTGGTAAAAATTATTAATTGTTGATTTATTAATAAATTAATAAATTGATAAACCTTTACCCTTTTAATTTGTAATAATTATTCACTCCCTGATAGTAAACGCAAAGTTTCTGCGGTATTGCTTGTGACGCACATGGTAATTTCTTGAGGAGGAAATAGTGGAATGACTGGCCGGGGTAAGTTCGGTTATGCTTTCAGGTTGTGTCGAGGCATGATGTTCACTCGTTCATGCTTGCGCGGTTTGCTAGCATAGTCGAATGTACTACTGGAATATCATACCGATGACGGAAATTGAATATTATCATTCATAATCCAGAAACGCGTCTATGATTAACTTTAAATGGTTAGTTTTCATTGTTTTTTTTCTTGTTTTTGCCTTTGTGAGTTACAAGTAATGCTATCTGTTGGAGTCTCAGCTTTTTTAGCTGCTATTTCTGAACTTCGGTATATGGTGAAGCAAATGCTTGCTGACCCCTTAATTATGTTTATAAATATATATATATATATATATATATATATATATATATATATATATATATATATATATATATATATATATATATACGACGGGCTTCTTTTAATTTCCGTCTACCATATTCCCTCACAAGGCTTTGGTCGGCTCGAGGCTATAGTAGAAGACATTTGACCAAGGTGCAGCGCAGTGGGACTGAACCCAGACCTATGTGTTTGGGAAACAAGCTTATGTATCAGACGTGTTGCCTTGGACTTCGCGTTTTAACTATCAGCTTATTCGAACTTCAAATCACAGTTAATTTGAATTTTTCAATAAACCTTACTCTTCTGCGAGTATTAAGATAATCAGTAAATGTTCCGTTGCTATTCTAAAACTAGCCTTCAAATAATGGTCTTAATTTTACACACACTCAGACAGACAGACACACATACACACACACACACACACACACACACACACACACACACACACACACAAACACACACATATACATACATGCATACATACATACAAACATGCATGCATACATGCATGCATATATATATATATATATATATATATATATATATATATATATATATATATGTATATATATTATTTTATGTATATTAATATTATCTCAGTTATTAAAACTTTCGATAATTTGAATACGTTAATGGTTACCAGTGGTAGCAAAATAAGAATCATTATTCGTCGTTTAGAGATAGAAATAAAGCTAGGACTACTGGCCTAAGTAAATTCATTTGGGAACTGAAGGATTGCAATAAGCAATTCTCTTTGGAATGGTCCATACTGGCTACCTCAGTGCCCTATGATAAGGGGAGGGAATTCTGCCCTCTTTGTAACTTAGAACTTTTTTTATATCCTGTTCTCCAAGAATCGCCTAGTTAACCAAATCACTCAGAGGGCGTACCGCTGTCAGCACTTCAAGAAACATACGTTCCTTCATTACAGCTAGCTCCATCATTCCCACCAGGTTAGGTTCCAAGCAGTATTTTTATTATAGTTATTATAATCTTTTTTTTATCAATATCCTATGAATAATTTCCACTTCTTCATCCACCACAACTTGCCTTTTCCCCTTCTATAGTTGATTAATTTTTCCTTCCCAGTAATTACAGCTAAGGCTACCTTGCATCACCAACTGCTTTGCCATAGATCTGACCTTCTCCTTATGAGCATGTGTTTTGTTATTATTATTATTATTATTTCTCAGCTAACACCCTATACTTCGGTTTTACACTGATTAACGCTAACATAAGGACATTAATATATAACAGGGTAATGATATTTCTTTTATCATGTTTATGCTCTTCGCTTTAAATCAGTATGTTATTAATCCTATTATTTTTTATAGCCTTAAACAAAACACATGTGTGTGTTTTGGGGTACATATATGCATATGCGTGTTTGCGAGTGCATGTGAGGGTGGGCGTGTGTGGGTGTGTGAATGGGTACACGTGTGTGTGTGTGTGTGTGTGTGTGTGTGAGTATGTTTATGGGTGTATACTTGTGCATACATACAAGTGTATACAAATATATACAAATGGGTGTACGTGTGTGGACATGCATGCGTGCATATGTAGGTATGTGCGTGTGGGGGTATTTGCACGTCTGTATATATACAGGAATGTATGTATATAGACACGCAAGTAAGTAAAGGTGCGCGTGTGTGAGCACGTGTATTTGCGAAGGTTTCGATATGGGGGTGTGTGGGTTTGTGTTTGTGTGTATGTGCGAGAACGGGTAGGTACACATAAGCAAATGTATGTATGGATATATATGGGCGCACACATATGAGCACGAGGCACGCGCATGTGTGTGGGTGTGTAAGAATGTAGGTGCGTAGGTGTATGTTTATACATGTGTATATATATATATATATATATATATATATATATATATAAATGTGTGCGCATATGTAGGTGTACATGCATATATACATGCATGTGTGTGTGCGTGTATACGTATGTATGTGTGTGCGGATGTGGATATTTGCATGTTTGTACATATACAGGAAAGTAGGTATATATACAGGCACGTATGTATAGGTGAGCGTGTTTGTACATATGTACATGTGGAGGTTTCTGTATGGGTGTGTGTGTGTATGTGTATGGGTGTATGTGGGTGTGTGAGTATGTATACATGGGTGTGCGCATATGTATGTGTGTATGTGCGTACACGCACGTG